>NC_091282.1:852154434-852454434 GCF_032444005.1 Ranitomeya imitator
CCATTGGGGGAACAGGGTGCAGGCGGCAGCAGTTCTGAAGTGGAGGAGGAGGGGCCGCAGCAGGCATCAACATCGCAACAGGTTCCATCTGCCGGGCTCGTATCTTGCCCAAAACGCGTGGCAAAGCCAAAACCTGTTGGAGGACAGCGTGGCCATCCGGTTAAAGCTCAGTCTGCAATGCCTGAAAAGGTATCCGATGCTAGAAAGAGTGCAGTCTGGCATTTTTTTAAACAACATCCAATTGATCAGCGCAAAGTCATCTGTCAAAAATGTTCAACTACCTTAAGCAGAGGACAGAATCTGAAAAGTCTCAATACAAGTTGCATGCATAGACATTTAACCACCATGCATTTGCAAGCCTGGACTAACTACCAAACGTCCCTTAAGGTTGTAGCACCCTCGGCCAATGAAGCTAGTCAGCAACGCAACATCCCTTCCGGCAGTGTAGGGCCACCATTTTCCGCACCACCTGCAGTATCTGTGCAGGTTTCTTTGCCAGGCCAAAGCAGTCAGGGTCAGGGAATCACCAGTTTCGTAGTAGGAAACACTGCATCTAGGGCACCGGCGGCAACAATACCATCTCCCACCGTCTCTCAGTCTGCCATGTCCACCGGCACCCCCGCTAGTTCCACGATCTCCAGCTCTCCAGTCCAGCTCACCCTACATGAGACTATGGTTAGAAAAAGGAAGTACTTAGCCTCGCATCCGCGTACACAGGGTTTGAACGCCCACATAGCTAGACTAATCTCGTTAGAGATGATGCCCTACCGGTTAGTTGAAAGCGAAGCTTTCAAAGCCCTGATGGACTACGCTGTACCACGCTACGAGCTACCCAGTCGACACTTTTTTTCCAGAAAAGCCATCCCAGCCCTCCACCAGCATGTTAAAGAGCGCATCGTCCATGCACTCAGGCAATCTGTGAGCACAAAGGTGCACCTGACAACAGATGCATGGACCAGTAGGCATGGCCAGGGACGTTACGTGTCCATCACGGCACACTGGGTGAATGTTGTGGATGCAGGGTCCACAGGGGACAGCAAGTTTGGGACAGTTCTGCCTAGCCCACAGTCTAGGAAACAGTTGGCTGTAGCCGTTCGCACCCCCTCCTCCTCCTCTTCGTCCTCCTGCAGAAGCGAGAGCTCGTCCACAGACCGCAGTCGCACAACCACTCCATCCGCAGCTGCCACTGTTGCACACCAGGTCTCCCATTATGGGGCAGCTACTGGCAAACGTCAGCAGGCTGTATTGGCTATGAAGTGTTTGGGCGACAACAGACACACCGCGGAAGTTCTGTCCGAGTTCTTGCAGAAAGAAACGCAGTCGTGGCTGGGCACTGTAGATCTTGAGGCAGGCAAGGTAGTGAGTGATAACGGAAGGAATTTCATGGCTGCCATCTCCCTTTCCCAACTGAAACACATTCCTTGCCTGGCTCACACCTTAAACCTGGTGGTGCAGTGCTTCCTGAAAAGTTATCCGGGGTTATCCGACCTGCTCCTCAAAGTGCGTGGACTTTGCTCACATATCCGCCGTTCGCCCGTACACTCCAGCCGTATGCAGACCTATCAGCGTTCTTTGAACCTTCCCCAGCATCGCCTAATCATAGACGTTGGAACAAGGTGGAACTCAACACTGCACATGCTTCAGAGACTGTGCGAACAGAGGCGGGCTGTTATGTTTTTGTGGCAGGATACACATACACGGGCAGGCAGTAGGATGGCAGACATGGAGTTGTCAGGTGTGCAGTGGTCGAAGATTCAAGACATGTGTCAAGTCCTTCAGTGTTTTGAGGAATGCACACGGCTGGTTAGTGCAGACAACGCCATAATAAGCATGAGCATCCCCCTAATGCGTCTGCTGATGCAAAGTTTGATGCACATAAAGGATCAGGCGTCTGCAGCTGAGGAAGAGGAAAGCCTTGATGACAGTCAGCCATTGTCTGGCCAGGGCAGTGTACAGGACGAGGTAGCGGGCGAAGAGGAGGAGGAGGACGAGGAGGATGATGGGGATGATTATATTTTTAATGAGGAAGCTTTTCCGGGGCCACTGGAAATTGGTGGCGCGGCAAGGCCGGGTTCTGGTTTTTGGAGGGACACAAGTGACGTGGATTTGCCTGAAACTGCCCCTCAACCAAGCACAACTGCAGATTTGAGAACTGGAACTTTGGCCCACATGGCGGATTATGCCTTACGTATCCTCAAAAGGGACACACGCATAACTAAAATGATGAACGATGACGATTACTGGTTGGCCTGCCTCCTTGATCCTCGCTATAAAGGCAAATTGCAAAATATAATGCCACATGAGAACTTGGAACTAATATTAGCAAACAAACAATCAACTCTTGTTGACCGTTTGCTTCTGGCATTCCCTGCACACAGCGCCCGTGATCGTTCTCACACGAGCTGCAGGGGCCAGCAGACCAGAGGTGTTAGAGGGGCAGAAATCAGAAGTGGCGTTGGCCAGAGGGGTTTTCTGACCAGGTTGTGGAGAGATTTTGCTATGACCGCAGACAGGACAGGTACTGCAGCATCAATTCAAAGTGACAGGAGACAACATTTGTCCAGTATGGTTACAAACTATTTTTCATCCCTTATCGACGTTATCCCTCAACCGTCATTCCCATTTGATTACTGGGCTTCCAAATTAGACACCTGGCCAGAATTGGCAGAATATGCATTGCAGGAGCTTGCTTGCCCGGCAGCTAGTGTCCTATCAGAAAGAGTATTCAGTGCTGCATGTTCAATACTAACAGAAAAAAGGACTCGTCTGGCTACCCAAAATGTAGATGATCTAACCTTCATTAAAATGAACCACAACTGGATTTCGAAATCTTTTGCCCCACCTTGCCCGGCTGACACCTAGCTTTCCTATGAAAAGGTCTTGCCTGTGGACTATTCTGAATGACTTTTCCAATCTCGTAATTTTCTGCACCTGATTGTCCAGCATACGACATGTTTACACCTCACTAAATGGCCAAACTCCCCACACGGGGCCGTGGTATCGACACTTGGCGCCAGCACCCGTGAGAGTGCTGTTTGTCTGAAGAGGTGGGTGTGCCCGCTTTTGGTCGACGGCACTGCCACTGGGTCCCTCCTAGTACAATAAAGTGTCTCTGGCGGTGGTGGTGCGCACCCAACGTCAGACACACCGTTGTAATATGAGGGGCCCTGGGCCTGTACCGCCGGCCACAAGACAGTTCCCCCCCCAGCTCAAACAGTGCTCTACCACTTGCAAAATTATCTCACAGCTCCACCAATGTTTAGTCTATGCGCTGACATCCTTCAATGCCTGCCACTGACAATACCATTGTATTGACATTTTTGTTATGTTAGGCCTTCGAAGCCTGTCTGCGGTCACTCCTTCCACTATGCCTCCACTGACCACACCACTGCTGCCTGTGTACCCCTGGAACCAATTTAAAATTGCCTACAGCCATGTGTTATTATTTTAGGCCTTCGATGCCTGTCTGCGGTCACTCCTTCCACTAGGCCTCCACTGACCACACCACTGCTGCCCGTGTACCCCTGGAACCAATTTAAAATTGCCTACAGCCATGTGTTATTATTTTAGGCCTTCGATGCCTGTCTGCGGTCACTCCTTACAATATGCCTCCACTGACCACACCACTGCTGCCCGTGTACCCCTGGAACCAATTTAAAATTGCCTACAGCCATGTGTTATTATTTTAGGCCTTCGATGCCTGTCTGCGGTCACTCCTTACAATATGCCTCCACTGACCACACCACTGCTGCCTGTGTACCCCTGGAACCAATTTAAAATTGCCTACAGCCATGTGTTATTATTTTAGGCCTTCGATGCCTGTCTGCGGTCACTCCTTACAATATGCCTCCACTGACCACACCACTGCTGCCCGTGTACCCCTGGAACCAATTTAAAATTGCCTACAGCCAGCCCAATTTTTTTATTTTAGGCCTTCGATGCCTGTCTGCGGTCCGTTCTTTCTACTACTACTACACTGACCAGGCCACTGCTGCCCGTGTTCCCCTGGAACCAATTTAAAATTGCCTACAGCCATGTGTTATTATTTTAGGCCTTCGATGCCTGTCTGCGGTCACTCCTTCCACTAGGCCTCCACTGACCACACCACTGCTGCCCGTGTACCCCTGGAACCAATTTAAAATTGCCTACAGCCATGTGTTATTATTTTAGGCCTTCGATGCCTGTCTGCGGTCACTCCTTACAATATGCCTCCACTGACCACACCACTGCTGCCCGTGTACCCCTGGAACCAATTTAAAATTGCCTACAGCCAGCCCAATTTTTTTATTTTAGGCCTTCGATGCCTGTCTGCGGTCCGTTCTTTCTACTACTACTACACTGACCAGGCCACTGCTGCCCGTGTTCCCCTGGAACCAATTTAAAATTGCCTACAGCCATGTGTTATTATTTTAGGCCTTCGATGCCTGTCTGCTGTCACTCCTTACAATATGCCTCCACTGACCACACCACTGCTGCCCGTGTACCCCTGGAACCAATTTAAAATTGCCTACAGCCATGTGTTATTATTTTAGGCCTTCGATGCCTGTCTGCGGTCACTCCTTACAATATGCCTCCACTGACCACACCACTGCTGCCCGTGTACCCCTGGAACCAATTTAAAATTGCCTACAGCCATGTGTTATTATTTTAGGCCTTCGATGCCTGTCTGCGGTCACTCCTTACAATATGCCTCCACTGACCACACCACTGCTGCCCGTGTACCCCTGGAACCAATTTAAAATTGCCTACAGCCAGCCCAATTTTTTTATTTTAGGCCTTCGATGCCTGTCTGCGGTCCGTTCTTTCTACTACTACTACACTGACCAGGCCACTGCTGCCCGTGTTCCCCTGGAACCAATTTAAAATTGCCTACAGCCATGTGTTATTATTTTAGGCCTTCGATGCCTGTCTGCGGTCACTCCTTCCACTAGGCCTCCACTGACCACACCACTGCTGCCCGTGTACCCCTGGAACCAATTTAAAATTGCCTACAGCCATCTGTTATTATTTTAGGCCTTCGATGCCTGTCTGCGGTCACTCCTTACAATATGCCTCCACTGACCACACCACTGCTGCCCGTGTACCCCTGGAACCAATTTAAAATTGCCTACAGCCAGCCCAATTTTTTTATTTTAGGCCTTCGATGCCTGTCTGCGGTCCGTTCTTTCTACTACTACTACACTGACCAGGCCACTGCTGCCCGTGTTCCCCTGGAACCAATTTAAAATTGCCTACAGCCATGTGTTATTATTTTAGGCCTTCGATGCCTGTCTGCGGTCACTCCTTACAATATGCCTCCACTGACCACACCACTGCTGCCCGTGTACCCCTGGAACCAATTTAAAATTGCCTACAGCCATGTGTTATTATTTTAGGCCTTCGATGCCTGTCTGCGGTCACTCCTTCCACTAGGCCTCCACTGACCACACCACTGCTGCCTGTGTTCCCCTGGAACCAATTTAAAATTGCCTACAGCCATCTGTTATTATGTTAGGCCTTCGAAGCGTGTCTGCGGTCCTTCCTTCCAATAGTTCTCCACTGACCAGACCAATGCTGGCCGTGTACCCCTGGAACCCAGCTGAAAGTGCATGTAGCCTCCTTTTTTTCTTTGTTTTATATTTAGAAAGCCCAGATGAACTACGCTGTGCACCGGTCAAGCTACCCAGTCGACATTTCTTTTGCGAGAAAAGCCATCCCAGCCCTCCACCGGCATGAAAAAGTCTGCATTGTCATAGCACTCAGGCAATCACACAGTAGAAAGGTGCACCTGACAAGAGACGCATGGACCAGTAGGCATGTCCACAAAAAGTTACGTGTCCATTACTGTGCACTGGGTTAATGTGTTGGATGCATGGTCCACAGGGGACAGCCTACAAAGTCTGTCTGCAGTCCCTAATTCCAATTTTCCTCCGCTGACCACACCACTGCTGCCCGTGTACCCCTGGAACCAATTTTACAGTGTCTACAGCCTAATTTTGTTATGTTAGGCCTACTACGCCTGTCTGCGGTCCCTCCTTCCAATACTCGTCCACTGACCACACCACTGCTGCCCGTGGACCCCTGGAACCTATTTATAATTGCATAGAGCATCCTTTTTTTAATAGTAGGCGTACAAAGTCTGTCTGCGGTTCACTATTGAAATTGTCCTCCACTGCCCAGAGCACTGCAGCTTGTGTACCCCTGTAACTTTTTTCTGCTGCAGTGAGCCACATTTTTGGTTTGAGTCCTACTACCTGTGTCTGTCTGCGCCACTCAATTCAGCTGTGTTCCTTTGAAAAAAGCGTCAATAGTCTTGTTTTCAGCCTCTAGGAATTTTAAAACTGCATTGGGTGTACAACTTTGGTAGGGCCTACTAACGGTGTCTGCCTCCCCAAGGTGTGCACCAGGTTTCCTCGCAATTGCTTCGATCTTAATGCTCTCGTTTAGTAGTTGTTGGAAACTACACTGCATTAGGCCTACAAATTGGGTATGGGGTGTAGAGAGATGGTGTGTTCCACTCCAAGGTGTTCCCCAGGTTTCCTCTCCATTGCTTCAATCTTCATGCTCTCGTTTAGTAGTTGTTGGAAACTACGCTGCATTAGGCCTACAAATTGGGTATGGGGTGTAGAGAGATGGTGTGTTCCACTCCAAGGTGTTCTCCAGGTTGCCTTTCCTGAGCTTCAATCTTCATGCTCTCGTTTAGTAGTTGTTGGAAACTACGCTGCATTAGGCCTACAAATTGGGTATGGGGTGTAGAGAGATGGTGTGTTCCACTCCAAGGTGTTCCCCAGGTTTCCTCTCCATTGCTTCAATCTTCATGCTCTCGTTTAGTAGTTGTTGGAAACTACGCTGCATTAGGCCTACAAATTGGGTATGGGGTGTAGAGAGATGGTGTGTTCCACTCCAAGGTGTTCTCCAGGTTGCCTTTCCTGAGCTTCAATCTTCATGCTCTCGTTTAGTAGTTGTTGGAAACTACGCTGCATTAGGCCTACAAATTGGGTATGGGGTGTAGAGAGATGGTGTGTTCCACTCCAAGGTGTTCTCCAGGTTGCCTTTCCTGAGCTTCAATCTTCATGCTCTCGTTTAGTAGTTGTTGGAAACTACGCTGCATTAGACCTACAAATTGGGTATGGGGTGTAGAGAGATGGTGTGTTCCACTCCAAGGTGTTCCCCAGGTTTCCTCTCCATTGCTTCAATCTTCATGCTCTCGTTTAGTAGTTGTTGGAAACTACGCTGCATTAGGCCTACAAATTGGGTATGGGGTGTAGAGAGATGGTGTGTTCCACTCCAAGGTGTTCTCCAGGTTGCCTTTCCTGAGCTTCAATCTTCATGCGCTCGTTTAGTAGTTGTTGAAAACTACGCTGCATTAGGCCTACAAATTGGGTATGGGGTGTAGAGAGATGGTGTGTTCCACTCCAAGGTGTTCCCCAGGTTTCCTCTCCATTGCTTCAATCTTCATGCTCTCGTTTAGTAGTTTTTGGAAACTACGCTGCATTAGGCCTACAAATTGGGTATGGGGTGTAGAGAGATGGTGTGTTCCACTCCAAGGTGTTCCCCAGGTTTCCTCTCCATTGCTTCAATCTTCATGCTCTCGTTTAGTAGTTGTTGGAAACTACGCTGCATTAGGCCTACAAATTGGGTATGGGGTGTAGAGAGATGGTGTGTTCCACTCCAGGGTGTTCCCCAGGTTTCCTCTCCATTGCTTCAATCTTCATGCTCTCGTTTAGTAGTTGTTGGAAACTACGCTGCATTAGGCCTACAAATTGGGTATGGGGTGTAGAGAGATGGTGTGTTCCACTCCAAGGTGTTCTCCAGGTTGCCTTTCCTGAGCTTCAATCTTCATGCTCTCGTTTAGTAGTTGTTGGAAACTACGCTGCATTAGGCCTACAAATTGGGTATGGGGTGTAGAGAGATGGTGTGTTCCACTCCAAGGTGTTCTCCAGGTTGCCTTTCCTGAGCTTCAATCTTCATGCTCTCGTTTAGTAGTTGTTGGAAACTACGCTGCATTAGACCTACAAATTGGGTATGGGGTGTAGAGAGATGGTGTGTTCCACTCCAAGGTGTTCCCCAGGTTTCCTCTCCATTGCTTCAATCTTCATGCTCTCGTTTAGTAGTTGTTGGAAACTACGCTGCATTAGGCCTACAAATTGGGTATGGGGTGTAGAGAGATGGTGTGTTCCACTCCAAGGTGTTCTCCAGGTTGCCTTTCCTGAGCTTCAATCTTCATGCTCTCGTTTAGTAGTTGTTGGAAACTACGCTGCATTAGGCCTACAAATTGGGTATGGGGTGTAGAGAGATGGTGTGTTCCACTCCAAGGTGTTCCCCAGGTTTCCTCTCCATTGCTTCAATCTTCATGCTCTCGTTTAGTAGTTTTTGGAAACTACGCTGCATTAGGCCTACAAATTGGGTATGGGGTGTAGAGAGATGGTGTGTTCCACTCCAAGGTGTTCTCCAGGTTGCCTTTCCTGAGCTTCAATCTTCATGCTCTCGTTTAGTAGTTGTTGGAAACTACGCTGCATTAGGCCTACAAATTGGGTATGGGGTGTAGAGAGATGGTGTGTTACACTCCAAGGTGTTCCCCAGGTTTCCTCTCCATTGCTTCAATCTTCATGCTCGCGTTTAGTAGTTGTTGGAAACTACACTGCATTAGGCCTACAAATTGGGTATGGGGTGTAGAGAGATGGTGTGTTCCACTCCAAGGTGTTCTCCAGGTTGCCTTTCCTGAGCTTCAATCTTCATGCTCTCGTTTAGTAGTTGTTGGAAACTACGCTGCATTAGGCCTACAAATTGGGTATGGGGTGTAGAGAGATGGTGTGTTCCACTCCAAGGTGTTCCCCAGGTTTCCTCTCCATTGCTTCAATCTTCATGCTCTCGTTTAGTAGTTGTTGGAAACTACGCTGCATTAGGCCTACAAATTGGGTATGGGGTGTAGAGAGATGGTGTGTTCCACTCCAAGGTGTTCTCCAGGTTGCCTTTCCTGAGCTTCAATCTTCATGCTCTCGTTTAGTAGTTGTTGGAAACTACGCTGCATTAGGCCTACAAATTGGGTATGGGGTGTAGAGAGATGGTGTGTTCCACTCCAAGGTGTTCCCCAGGTTTCCTCTCCATTGCTTCAATCTTCATGCTCTCGTTTAGTAGTTGTTGGAAACTACGCTGCATTAGGCCTACAAATTGGGTATGGGGTGTAGAGAGATGGTGTGTTCCACTCCAAGGTGTTCTCCAGGTTGCCTTTCCTGAGCTTCAATCTTCATGCTCTTGTTTAGTAGTTGTTGGAAACTACGCTGCATTAGGCCTACAAATTGGGTATGGGGTGTAGAGAGATGGTGTGTTCCACTCCAAGGTGTTCCCCAGGTTTCCTCTCCATTGCTTCAATCTTCATGCTCTCGTTTAGTAGTTGTTGGAAACTACGCTGCATTAGGCCTACAAATTGGGTATGGGGTGTAGAGAGATGGTGTGTTCCACTCCAAGGTGTTCTCCAGGTTGCCTTTCCTGAGCTTCAATCTTCATGCTCTCGTTTAGTAGTTGTTGGAAACTACGCTGCATTAGGCCTACAAATTGGGTATGGGGTGTAGAGAGATGGTGTGTTCCACTCCAAGGTGTTCCCCAGGTTTCCTCTCCATTGCTTCAATCTTCATGCTCTCGTTTAGTAGTTGTTGGAAACTACGCTGCATTAGGCCTACAAATTGGGTATGGGGTGTAGAGAGATGGTGTGTTCCACTCCAAGGTGTTCCCCAGGTTTCCTCTCCATTGCTTCAATCTTCATGCTCTCGTTTAGTAGTTGTTGGAAACTACGCTGCATTAGGCCTACAAATTGGGTATGGGGTGTAGAGAGATGGTGTGTTCCACTTCAAGGTGTTCTCCAGGTTGCCTTTCCTGAGCTTCAATCTTCATGCTCTCGTTTAGTAGTTGTTGGAAACTACGCTGCATTAGGCCTACAAATTGGGTATGGGGTGTAGAGAGATGGTGTGTTCCACTCCAAGGTGTTCCCCAGGTTTCCTCTCCATTGCTTCAATCTTCATGCTCTCGTTTAGTAGTTGTTGGAAACTACGCTGCATTAGGCCTACAAATTGGGTATGGGGTGTAGAGAGATGGTGTGTTCCACTCCAAGGTGTTCTCCAGGTTGCCTTTCCTGAGCTTCAATCTTCATGCTCTCGTTTAGTAGTTGTTGGAAACTACGCTGCATTAGGCCTACAAATTGGGTATGGGGTGTAGAGAGATGGTGTGTTCCACTCCAAGGTGTTCCCCAGGTTTCCTCTCCATTGCTTCAATCTTCATGCTCTCGTTTAGTAGTTGTTGGAAACTACGCTGCATTAGGCCTACAAATTGGGTATGGGGTGTAGAGAGATGGTGTGTTCCACTCCAAGGTGTTCCCCAGGTTTCCTCTCCATTGCTTCAATCTTCATGCTCTCATTTAGTAGTTGTTGGAAACTACGCTGCATTAGGCCTACAAATTGGGTATGGGGTGTAGAGAGATGGTGTGTTCCACTCCAAGGTGTTCTCCAGGTTGCCTTTCCTGAGCTTCAATCTTCATGCTCTCGTTTAGTAGTTGTTGGAAACTACGCTGCATTAGGCCTACAAATTGGGTATGGGGTGTAGAGAGATGGTGTGCTCCACTCCAAGGTGTTCCCCAGGTTTCCTCTCCATTGCTTCAATCTTCATGCTCTCGTTTAGTAGTTGTTGGAAACTACGCTGCATTAGGCCTACAAATTGGGTATGGGGTGTAGAGAGATGGTGTGTTCCACTCCAAGGTGTTCTCCAGGTTGCCTTTCCTGAGCTTCAATCTTCATGCTCTCGTTTAGTAGTTGTTGGAAACTACGCTGCATTAGGCCTACAAATTGGGTATGGGGTGTAGAGAGATGGTGTGTTCCACTCCAAGGTGTTCCCCAGGTTTCCTCTCCATTGCTTCAATCTTCATGCTCGCGTTTAGTAGTTGTTGGAAACTACGCTGCATTAGGCCTACAAATTGGGTATGGGGTGTAGAGAGATGGTGTGTTCCACTCCAAGGTGTTCTCCAGGTTGCCTTTCCTGAGCTTCAATCTTCATGCTCTCGTTTAGTAGTTGTTGGAAACTACGCTGCATTAGGCCTACAAATTGGGTATGGGGTGTAGAGAGATGGTGTGTTCCACTCCAAGGTGTTCCCCAGGTTTCCTCTCCATTGCTTCAATCTTCATGCTCTCGTTTAGTAGTTGTTGGAAACTACGCTGCATTAGGCCTACAAATTGGGTATGGGGTGTAGAGAGATGGTGTGTTCCACTCCAAGGTGTTCCCCAGGTTTCCTCTCCATTGCTTCAATCTTCATGCTCGCGTTTAGTAGTTGTTGGAAACTACGCTGCATTAGGCCTACAAATTGGGTATGGGGTGTAGAGAGATGGTGTGTTCCACTCCAAGGTGTTCCCCAGGTTTTCTCTCCATTGCTTCAATCTTCATGCTCTCGTTTAGTAGTTGTTGGAAACTACGCTGCATTAGGCCTACAAATTGGGTATGGGGTGTAGAGAGATGGTGTGTTCCACTCCAAGGTGTTCTCCAGGTTGCCTTTCCTGAGCTTCAATCTTCATGCTCTTGTTTAGTAGTTGTTGGAAACTACGCTGCATTAGGCCTACAAATTGGGTATGGGGTGTAGAGAGATGGTGTGTTCCACTCCAAGGTGTTCCCCAGGTTTCCTCTCCATTGCTTCAATCTTCATGCTCTCGTTTAGTAGTTGTTGGAAACTACGCTGCATTAGGCCTACAAATTGGGTATGGGGTGTAGAGAGATGGTGTGTTCCACTCCAAGGTGTTCTCCAGGTTGCCTTTCCTGAGCTTCAATCTTCATGCTCTCGTTTAGTAGTTGTTGGAAACTACGCTGCATTAGGCCTACAAATTGGGTATGGGGTGTAGAGAGATGGTGTGTTCCACTCCAAGGTGTTCCCCAGGTTTCCTCTCCATTGCTTCAATCTTCATGCTCTCGTTTAGTAGTTGTTGGAAACTACGCTGCATTAGGCCTACAAATTGGGTATGGGGTGTAGAGAGATGGTGTGTTCCACTCCAAGGTGTTCCCCAGGTTTCCTCTCCATTGCTTCAATCTTCATGCTCTCGTTTAGTAGTTGTTGGAAACTACGCTGCATTAGGCCTACAAATTGGGTATGGGGTGTAGAGAGATGGTGTGTTCCACTTCAAGGTGTTCTCCAGGTTGCCTTTCCTGAGCTTCAATCTTCATGCTCTCGTTTAGTAGTTGTTGGAAACTACGCTGCATTAGGCCTACAAATTGGGTATGGGGTGTAGAGAGATGGTGTGTTCCACTCCAAGGTGTTCTCCAGGTTGCCTTTCCTGAGCTTCAATCTTCATGCTCTCGTTTAGTAGTTGTTGGAAACTACGCTGCATTAGGCCTACAAATTGGGTATGGGGTGTAGAGAGATGGTGTGTTCCACTCCAAGGTGTTCCCCAGGTTTCCTCTCCATTGCTTCAATCTTCATGCTCGCGTTTAGTAGTTGTTGGAAACTACGCTGCATTAGGCCTACAAATTGGGTATGGGGTGTAGAGAGATGGTGTGTTCCACTCCAAGGTGTTCTCCAGGTTGCCTTTCCTGAGCTTCAATCTTCATGCTCTCGTTTAGTAGTTGTTGGAAACTACGCTGCATTAGGCCTACAAATTGGGTATGGGGTGTAGAGAGATGGTGTGTTCCACTCCAAGGTGTTCCCCAGGTTTCCTCTCCATTGCTTCAATCTTCATGCTCTCGTTTAGTAGTTGTTGGAAACTACGCTGCATTAGGCCTACAAATTGGGTATGGGGTGTAGAGAGATGGTGTGTTCCACTCCAAGGTGTTCCCCAGGTTTCCTCTCCATTGCTTCAATCTTCATGCTCGCGTTTAGTAGTTGTTGGAAACTACGCTGCATTAGGCCTACAAATTGGGTATGGGGTGTAGAGAGATGGTGTGTTCCACTCCAAGGTGTTCCCCAGGTTTTCTCTCCATTGCTTCAATCTTCATGCTCTCGTTTAGTAGTTGTTGGAAACTACGCTGCATTAGGCCTACAAATTGGGTATGGGGTGTAGAGAGATGGTGTGTTACACTCCAAGGTGTTCCCCAGGTTTCCTCTCCATTGCTTCAATCTTCATGCTCGCGTTTAGTAGTTGTTGGAAACTACGCTGCATTAGGCCTACAAATTGGGTATGGGGTGTAGAGAGATGGTGTGTTACACTCCAAGGTGTTCCCCAGGTTTCCTCTCCATTGCTTCGATCTTCATGCTCTCATTTAGTAGTTGTTGGAAACTACACTGCATTAGGCCTACAAATTGGGTATGGGGTGTAGAGAGATGGTGTGTTACACTCCAAGGTGTTCTCCAGGTTGCCTTTCCTGAACTTCTATCTTCAGGCTCTCATTAAATTGTAGTTAAATGGAACAACTGCATTTGGCGTACTAGTTGGTTTGGGGCCTACTATCGGTGTCTGCCACTCCTTGCTGTTCTCCTGGTTTCCTGTCCTGAAATTCCATTTTCAGGCTCTCGTTAAGTAGTTGTTAATGTTAGACTGCATTTGGCCTACTAGTTGGGTTGGGGTCTACTATCGGTGTCTGCCACTCCTTGCTGTTCTCCTCCACTGAACAAAGCTGTGCCGCCTGTTTACTACGGTTGCCAATTTTGAACTGCATTTCGACTACTTACTGATTTGGGCCTACTCTCTGTGTCAGCCTCTCATTCCAGTTGTCCTCCACTGCAATGCCCCCTGGTTAGTCATGTGTTACCAATTTTGAACTGCATTTAGCCCACTTTATTCTTTGGGCCTATATCTGTGTTTCCTCCTCATCCTGCCCATTGCCCAGCCAGTGACAGATGAGTCTGCTGGTACATTGACCCATAACGCAAAATTCCCCGTGCACGCTACACAGCAAGATTGTGACCCTGCTGAAAGTCAGGTTCCTCTTCCCGCATACCATACCACCTTACACGGGGACAAAGAGGAAGGTGCAGATGAAAGTGCAGGTTCCTTCATCAGGTGGGGGGAGGAATACTAGTTGGTGACGTCACTGGCACAGGGCCTCTCATAGTACGCAAAAGTGTTGCTGCTTTGAGGGGCCCTGTGCCAGTGCCAATGCCAACGAGTGGGCCCCCCCTGCTTGCTCAGGATCACAGCACTTGCAAAGTTGAAATACTTACCTCTCCCTGCTCCACTGCCGTGACGTGGTCCAGATTTACTGGGCCCACTAATTACTTGAACCAGCCCTACCCCCCACAACTTTAGCCAAATGACCCCCAATTTCAAATGCCTTCCAATTATTATAAGGTAAATTACGATTGACAAGCTTCTTTAACAAGAATGGATGTTTTTGCCATTAAAATGGGCAGTGTAGGTGTTTTCCTGGCCTCCACTCACTGCCGACTATGCTCCCCCATTGACTTGCATTGGGTTTCGTGTTTCGGGCGATACCCGACTTTTCGCGATAATCGGCCGATTCCACTCGACTCGACTTCTAAGATAGTCGGGTTTCGCGAAACACGGCTCGACTCTAAAAAGGTCAAGGTCGCTCAACCCTACTCATCAGGTAAAGAGATCCGTAAGTAAACGTGAGGAATATGATGTAAATACAGGTGGAATGCATGTGAACAGCCCGGAAGGTTCGGGTGGGGGACATGCGTTCCAAAGAATGGAAATGAGCTGAGGGTATTCCTCTTGTGATCCGATGGAGGAGGTACGCTCCGGGGACCGGAAGTGAGGTAAATGGAACGCTTTTTGCATTCCAACAACCCGGATATGATGTACTTTCTGGGGGCCGGAAGTGAGGCAAATGGAACGCTCTTCCTCTTGCGCTCCAGAAACCCGGAAATGAGCGTCAAGATACGGTAGAGCTCACTACACGTGAATCGCTAGCTCTGCATGGAAGGGGATATAACGTAGTGATTAAAAACAGGTGAGAGATGTAAATAGGATTAACAAACTTGAATGTCTATACCCCTTTCTAAAGGAATAATGAATGGGACTATGTGTTTACAAATCTATGAAGTCTGTGGGACAGGTGTCCTGACTATTTACTGATCACACATGTATTTAAGAAGGGTGGTGGCGAATATTGGCGCCACTGCCTCTTTTCTCCCCTGACTGAAGGATGATGCTGCCCAAATTCTCCTGATAAGGAATAAGGTGCCAATCCCCTGATGAATCACACTGCTGAGGAAACGCATCTGGAGGCACTCAGGGTCAGTCCGGGGCCGGCTAGATATAGGGCTAGCTGTGGACTGTTCTTGTAAGGGCGGGAGTCATTGGGGTACAAGGGTCAGCTGAAATTAGGGACTGACAGTGACTCTATTTGGACCTAGACTCCGGAATTTGCATTGTAAGAAAAAAGGAAAAAGAAAAGAAAAAAGCTGCAAATGGTGAGATTGTTCCCTTTTTTTCCTACTATGCATGAAATAATATGTGGCAGACTTTTTTTTTTATATAAGGATATTTGTGAACATTATAGATAGGAAATAACCCAAGTGGAAATCCCTGAGGTGGGGCTCTGGGTTCTATTTTTTGATTCACGATATATATCTGAGGTGAAAATAAATTAATTTACTCTTTATCTCTGACAGAGAATAGGGATTTGTACTATATTCCCCTAGATAGGGGTTTGAAAGATTTAATTGGACATATGTGTGATGGATGGGCTAAACAGTCACATTGTTTTTATAGAGGTAATGACCTCTTTTTAGAAGACTAACCAGTAAAAGTTATGTTTTAAAACCACAATTTGATTTTTTGCTAATATATTTTTCCTCCTGTGGTAAGAAACGGTAAAAGAGTTTGGGAATATATATTTTTCTTCTCTGGCTATATATTTCCATCTATGTTCTCACCAACGCTGACCAGCTTCCCTGTACCTGCTGAAAAAAGCATCCCCACATAATCAGGCTCTTACCACTATGCTTGATGGTGGGGATGGTGTTTTCAGGGTGATGTGCAGTGTTAGTTTTCCGCCACACATAGCTTTTTACATTTAGCCCAAAAAGTTCTACATTGATCGCATTTGACCAGAGCACTTTCTTTCACATACTAGCTGCATCCCCTACATGGATTTTGGCAAAATACAAACAGGACTTCTTATAGTTTGCTTTTAAAAATGATTTCCTGCTTGCCACTCTTCCATAAAGGCCAGATTTGTGGATTATATGACTAATAGCTGTCATATGGATAGATTTTCTCACCTGAGCTGTGGATCTCTGCAGCTCCTCCAGTGACCATTGTTTCTCTAATTACTGCTTTTTTGTTTGGGATCTCCATTTAGGTGGAAGGCCATGTCTTGGTGGGTTTGCAGTTATGCCATCATCCTTTCATTTTTGGATGATGGATTGAACAGTGTTCCATGAGATGTTCAGACCTTGCGCTATTTTTTATAATCTAACCCTGCTTTACTCTTCTCCACGGCTTTCTCTCTGACCTGCCTGGTGTATTTCTTGGTTTTCATGATGCTGATTGACTCCTAATGTACTCAAACAAACCTCTGATGCCTTCACAGAACAGTTGTAGTTATACTGAGAATAAATTACAAACAGGTGGACTCAGTTTGTGACTTCTGGTGGCAATTGGTCACTCAGGATTTTATTTAGGGGTATCAGACTACACGGGGCTGAATACAAATGAACATGACAATTTTCAGATTTATATTTTCAAAATAATTAGAAAACCATGTATCATTTCTTACACTTCACAAATACTTGCTACTTTGTGTTGGTATAGCACATACAGTGGGTACGGAAAGTATTCAGACTCCTTTAAATTTTTCACTCTTTGTTTCATTGCAGCCATTTGGTAAATTCAAAAAACTTCATTTTTTCTCCTTAATGTACACTCTGCACCCAATCTTGACTGAAAATAACCGAAATGTAGTAATTTTTGCAAATTTATTAAAAAAGAAAAACTGAAATATCACATGGTCAAAAGTATTCAGACCCTTTGCTCAGCATTGAGTAGAAGCTCCCTTTTCAGCTAGTATAGCCACTAGTCTTCTTGGGAATGATGCAACAAGTTTTTCACATCTGGATTTGGGGATCCTCTGCCATTCTTCCTTGCAGATGCTCTCCAGTTCCGTCAGGTTGGATGGTGAACGCTGGTGGACAGCCATTTTCAGGTCTCTCCAGAGATGCTCAATTGGGTTTAGGTCAGGGCTCTGGCTGGGCCAGTCAAGAATGGTCACAGAGTTGTTCTGAAGCCATTCTTTTGTTATTTTAGCTGTGTGCTTAGGGTCATTGTCTTGTTGGAAGGTGAACCTTCGGCCAAGTGAACCTTCGGCCAAGAGGTTTTCATCCAGGATATCTCTGTACTTGGCCGCATTCATGTATCCTTCAATGACAACAGTCATCCTGTCACTGCAGGTGAAAAACACCCCATAGCATGAGGTTGCCACCACCATGTTTCACTGTTGGTATTGTATTGGGCAAGTGATGAGCAGTGTCTGGTTTTCTCCACACATACCGCTTAGAATTATCACCAAAAAGGTCTATCTTCGTCTCATCAGACCAGAGAATCTTATTTCTCATAGTCTGGGAGTCCTTCATGTGTTTTTTAGCAAACTAAGAGCTTTCATAAGTCTTGCCACCTTAATAAAATTCTAATTCATTTAGTTGGAATTGAAACATAACTATTTAATAGACTCTCACAATACCTTATAATACTTTATAGTACTTGAAAGATGAAGGGATTTGTATCATAGTAAATGTTTTCCAAGTTTACCATAAGAATGGTTATCAATCTATGTTATGCCACAAGTATGATTATTCTATAGTGTTCATATTTTGTTCATTTTTGTTTGCATTTCTTTATTTTTCTATTATTCATGATTTTGATTCAATAGTATAACTGACTATTAATTTTTGTTTCACTATGTGTATCCTAGTCTGAAGAAGATCTGAGTCAAGACCGAAATGTAACCTTTGGGACTGTTATACTCCAAATAAATATAACTTGATGCTGAATTTTGAGTGCCAGATTTTTCTTCAAATTGATTTCAAGCTTTTGTATCATTTTTCTGCGCACCATACTGTGGACAATGGAGTGACATGTCTCATTATTGATTGCATATGTCTTGGACTGAGGAGAGGCTTCGGTTGGGCCACTCTGCCATAAAGGCCTGACTGGTGGAGGGCTGCAGTGATAGTTGACTTTGTGGAACTTTCTCCCATCTCCCTACTGCATTTCTGGAGCTCAGCCACAGTGATCTTGGGGTTCTTCTTTACCTCTCTCACCAAGGCTCTTCCCCCACGATTGCTCAGTTTTGGCTGGACTGCCAGGTCTAGGAAGACTTCTGGTGGTCCCAAACTTCTTCCATTTAATGATTATGGAGGCCACTGTGATCTTAGGAACCTTGAGTACTGCAGAAATTATGTTGTAATCGTGGCCAGATCTCTGCCTTGCCACAATTCTGTCTCTGAGCTTCTTGGCCAGTTCCTTTGACCTCATGAATCTCATTTGGTCTAACATGCACTGTGAGCTGTGGGGTCTTATATACACAGGTGTGTGCCTTTCCAAATCAAGTCCTATCGGTTTAATTAAACACAGCTGGACTCCAATGAAGGAGTAGAACCTTCTCAAGGAGGATCACAAGGAAATGGACAGCAATAGACTTAAATATGAGTGTCTGAGCAAAGGGTTTGAATGCTTATGACCATATGATATTTCAGTTTTTCTTTTTTATTAAATTTGCAAAAATTTCTACAATTGTTTTTTTTTTCAGTCAAGATGGGGTGCAAAGTGCACATTAATAAGAGGAAAAAATAACTTTTTTGAATTTTCCAAATGGCTGCAATGAAACAAAGAGTGAAACATTTAAAGGGGTCTGAATACTTTCTGTACCCACTGTAGGATCCTAATAAAAATACATTTAAGTTTGTATTGTAGGTGTAATGTGAAAATGTTCACGCGTTATAATGACTTTTTCACGTTACTGTCTGTTGACCTATAAGGTTAGTTTTCCAAAGCGAAAATACAGTGGCGGTATTTGCCTGAAGTATCTTTAGTGGCGATTTTTCCGTAATTTTTCAGCGTTGTCACTGCCAGTGTCATTTTTGGGAAATGTAAACTTTGAATAGCAAGTGGTTTCCAAGCACACACTGCCCAAAGAATGAACATACTAATTCTTTTAATTGCTTCCTAGCTATGGAAGCCTGAAACAGTTAAAAGAAGTTACAAAAGATGGAACATTTGCACAGCATGTCATTTTTACATTTCTGTGCATAATATTCAATGTTTGTAGAGTTTTTTTTATCCCTTTTTTCAGGTGAATCCAGGCAGAATGTGAAAATTCCCTTATATTACAGATGTTCCTCTTCAAAGTGCATTTGTCTGAAGTTCTTGTCTACATTCTTTGATATTGCAAGAAAAATCTCAACACATTCATCATTCAGCATTCGAATACATGAGTTATTTGTTGGAGTATGACAATAGTTGTTGTCTGCAGTAACACAAAAAAAACTGTACATGCAAATATACCCTAATAGTAAAAAAAAGTTCTCTCCTACTTGCATCTTAGCAATACACATAATTGATGTGCTTTGCTTCCAGGCATTGTAAACACTTGGTTCTAGTCATATGCATGGCTTGGTAAATAAGTCTTATTATTGGCCTGTACACATGAACCTTGTTCCCAAGGTATGTTTTTGGCATATCAAAGATGCAAAAGCTCATAAAGAACTAAAAAAGAAGTCAATCCATGAAGGCAATGTACAAAAAAACAGTAAATAAATAGCAGCAACCGTGGCAGGCCATCTGGACTTCATTAGTGTTACAAATGATCCCTAAGTCCATCATTAAAAAAAGACTAGCATTTCTTCTTAGAAACCTTTGTCTGGGAGATGAATAAGTAAGGAAGGCCAAATCTCTTTGACTTGAATGGCCAGTACTGAAGCTGCAGAGTGCACTCAGGAATCTCATATTGAGCATCGAAATAGGCAAACACGGTGTTGATGTGGGCAACAGCAAGACAAATAAAGATGTGCCTAAGAGGGAAAAAGCACAATGGTTATGGATTTTTAAACTCTATGTGAAGCGAAGAGTAGAATTTGTACATTGGTATGAGAATTACAACCTTCACAATTGTATGAATGTTCAGCAGCATCTACAAAATTCTATGAGGCTACCAATGCGCATGAGACATATAACCAGTTTTAATGGCCATCTAAAGTGTATATGGTAGACTAGACTTTAAATCAATAACTTTGCTATAGGGAAGCAAGGGTCAGACAGATTTAATTTTAAGGGCAGAGACAGACTGCCATATAACTCCTGCAAGGATCGCATCACATTGCACGGACTGGCCCGGCACCTCTCCTGACCCGAGCAAAACAGTGTGATGTATTTCTCTGCAGCTGTCAAGCTCAGGTCAGGAGAGCAGAAGCCAGTAGGAGGTTTACCATGCGGCCCTCACAAGAGTTATATGGCCGTCTGTCTGCGCCCTAACCTGTAATATCCTTTTGTTTCCTGGGAGAAGAGTAGTGCAAAAAATAGCATTAAAATTGAACGGCCTTGCTTTAACTGTTTTATGTGTAAGGTCCAGCTGTTTTGAAGGTTATAACGTGTCCAATAGACAGAAAAAGGTAGAGTAAAATTCTTAGTAATTCAAGTTCCCAGTAAAATATTGTGAGAAACAATGAGATGCCTTAACTCTTTCAAGATCTGTGCGATTTTGCTGTCCCCTTTAGGATTCCATCAAAACAGCCATATGAGGGCATGTTTTTCTGCAGGACGAGTTGTAGTTTTAAATGACTCAATTTGACCATATAATGTACTGAAAAATGGGAAAAACAATTCCAAGTTGGGTGAAATGGTCATAAAAGCGCCATAGTTTATTTTTTTTAGCATGTGTGTGTTTGCAGCGTTCATTGTGCGGTAAAAATGACCTGTCAATAGGATTGCCCAGGTTTACAAACGATGCCAAACTTTTAAGGTTTTTTTTATACTCTCCTCAACATTGAAATTACAACAGCAAGAAGAAAAGTCATGCAATTATGAAAATCACAGGATTGATAGACATGTTATTAATATGCAGATTATGAAAAAGTGGTTCTGCTCCCAGGATTATGGTGTTGCATAATGAATTATAGCTGGACCCCTCTAGTCTTCATTCCAGATACATTAACAACTCGGCATTACATTGATTTGGTAGTGGCAATTTCTCTGTGAGCAGTCTGCGTGGCAGAAATGTGCTACCAAAGCCTACAGTATCTCTGAACTCGTCTTCCACTGAACGCATTTCTGGGATGTCATTGACGACAATTGCAAAAGGAGCTGTCAGCGGCAGATCTTGATGATTTGTGTGACAAAGTGCATTTAGTGTGGCAGAATATTCCTCAGACAACCATTAATAACCTCATTGATCAAGTGCATGTATTTCTGCTTGTGGCGTGTTTTGAATTTTTCCCCCCATTTTTCAGCATTTGAATACCATTGACATGTCTATCGATCCTCTGATTTCCATAACTCCACGACTTTTTCTTCTTCCTGTTGAAACTTTAATGTTTAATTATTGATACCATATTGGGGTTCTTATGACATTTTAACGGTTTTTGCCAATGCTTAAAGGAGTTTTCCCACAAACAAAAGTTCATTTTAATCAGTCGATCTTGGAAAATAATAATTTGGATGTGTTTTAAAAAAAATGCCCCTCTCCTGAGATAATCTTATAAATGTTCCCCTGCTATGTGCTGTGTAATGACTGTTTGACAGTACAGGAACATGGTCTGATCATACCACAGCTCCTGGGCAGGGGAGGAAGGAAAAGAGTACACAGATATTACAGCAGAGGCTCACAGCTGATTCTTTCTGTGAGGTAAAAGATTTCCCTGCCTGTTTTTAACAATGTTTTACCTCAAAGAAAGAATTATTTTCGGTATGCTCTGTTTTGCTTCCCCTCCTGCCTAGGAGCTGTGGTATGATCAGACCGTGATCCTGTATGGTCAGACATGGCCATTAAACAGCAGGGGCACATTTATAAGATTATCTCAGCACAGGAACATTTTCTTGAAACACATCCAATTGTGGAAATTATTATTATTCCAAGATCTGTTGATAAAAAGAACTATAGATAGAAAATCCCTTTAATGAACAGGGGTATTTCAGGTTTTGAATTTCCATATTTTTGCTCCCCTTCTTCCCAGAGCCATAACTTTTTTATTTGTCAGTCAAAATGGCTATGTGAGGGCTTGTTTTTTGCAGATGCTTGTAGAAGAAGAGAGATCCAGCTTCAAGTAAAATCAGAATGCTTTATTTACAGCATATCCACTAAAAAATATATAGCATAGCTGCTGTGACATACTCTACCGGACTTAACAACTGAGTCTAAGAACACACGGCGTGTTCGAAACACGTCCAGTTTTCCTTCTTCTTGCACCTTTCCTCCAGTAAATCCAAGAGGGTATGTCACAGCAGCTGAGCTACATATTTTTAATGGATATAAATAAAGCATTCTGATTTAACTTGAAGCTGGATCTCTCCTCTTCTATAAGCATTTGCATTAGCGTCCGGCAGAGACACGATGCTGTGCTTCACTTCTCAAGTTCATAAAGATCCAACCAAGTGTGAGCTGAACAACTTTTTTTCTTTCTTCTTGTTTTTTGCAGGACAAGTTGTGTTGTACTTTTGAATGACACCATTGGTTTTAACATGTATTGGAAAACAGGTAAAAAATTCCAAGTGCTGTGAAAGTGCAAAAAAAGTGCAATTCCACAGTTGTTGTTTTTTTTTCTACTATGTTCTCTTAATGCAAAAACTGACCTCCAGGTCATTACGAGTTCAAAGACAGCAAACATATCTAGGTTCTTTTTTTATTTACGTGGTGAACAACACAAATTACAAAATTTGGTAGAAAAAAAAATGGCGCCATTTTCTGAGACCTGTAGCGTCTCCATTTTTTGCGATCTTGGGCTGGGTGAGGGCTTATTTTTTGTTCGCCGAGCTTATGTTTTTATTGATTCCATTTTGGTGTAGATACGATCTTTTGATCGCCCGTTATTGCATTTTATTGCAGTGTAGCGACGACCAAAAAACCTTAATTCTGGGGGTTTGATTTTTTTTTCTCATTACGCCATTTAGCGATCAGGTTAATTCCTTTTTTATATTGATAGATTAGGCAATTCTGAACTCGGCGATACCAAATATGCGTATATTTGATTTTTTTTATTGCTTTATTCTGAATGGGATGAAAGGGGGGTGATTTGAACATATATATATTTTTTTATATATATTTTTTAAAACATTGCTTTTTACTTTTTGCATGCTTCAATAGTCTCCATGGGAGACCTGATGCTGCAGTACTTTGATCGCCTGTGTGTAGCAGACATGCTCACTTGCCTTGAGCACCGACCACGAAGTGGCACTCATAGCAATCTGGCAATGACAACCATAGAGGTCTGCTGCAGACCTCTGGTTGTCATGCCAACCCATCGGTGACCCAAGATTGACAGCGGCATTTAACTAGTTAACAGCCATGGGTGGATCGCGATTCCACCCGCGGCTGTTGCGGGCACATGTCAGCTGTATAGATCAGCTGTCATGGGCCTGGAAAGGTGTGTGCTCTGGCATGGGCAAACTATTGTGCCCAATGTCAGAAAGGGGTTAAGGCTAATATGTATGGGGGCTTTAATCTGGTAGAGGAGCCAGGAAAAAGGCAGGCATGCATTCAAAAATTGCTGGACACATGGGTACTCAACTGATTAATGGTAACATTTCATGAACAATTTAAAATTGGAATGCTGGTTCTTCTTTGGATCTCTTTATGGCCAAGTGCTGATGTCCCAAGGTGCTACACTCACTTTTTAACTGTATCATCTAAGGGGAAAAAAACTGGGATCTTCCACTCTTTTGGATCCCTGCTGTTAGAGTAAGAACTTGATTGTCAAATGTAATTCAAACCACTAAAAAAATCACAGAGGAATAAAGATATTTATTGGTTGCCATATATAGGTGTACAGCAGTTAGGTTACATTTAAGTTTTTTACCTATTTTAATTTAGAATGCTACCAAAACTGCTAGAATTTCCATCTTTTATAACAAGTCCATATGAGCCTCACCTTCCTGCTGTCCCACAATAATAGACCTGTTGAGAAGTATCACAAAAAACCCTAGCTGGATATGGAAAGCCACAGAAAAAGGGTATATTTAACAAAATATTATCATTTTATTAATATTATAAATATATACAATTAAATCAATCCAGAGTAGCACTACCAAAAGCAGGTTACACGGCGATTTTGTGAACCAGAGTATAGCATTATTTATAACTCAAATACATTAATGAAGAAAATGAATACAATTATTATGTGTCGTGTATGATGTAGGAGCACACTAAATGCGAGGGAGTCACGATTGCCACGTTCCTAGTTAGTCCCATAAGGGGTCAAACTCCAAGTGGAGAGGGAACATGGATATAATGATTAATTCTTATAATAAAGTGCCACGGGGCATATTAGTACATATTAGTTAAACTAAGTATCAATAATTAAAGTGCAAGTGCCAGTGCTATAACTTACATGGTATTCCACAAAAAATAAACCCAGGCCTGCCGTCTATGCGCGTTTCGACCATCTTAGTCAGTTTAACTTATTTAACTTAGTTTAACTAATATGCACCGTGGCCACTCTCCACTTGGAGTTTGACTCCTTATGGGACTAACTAGGAACATGGCAATCGTGACTCCCTTGCATTTAGTGTGCTTCTACATCATACACAGCACATAATAATCTTATTCATTTTTTTCATTAATGTATTTGAGTTGTAAATAATGCTATACTCTGGTTCACAAAATCCCCATGTAACCTGCTTTTGGTAGTGCTACTCTGGATTGATGTAATTGTGTATATTTATAATATTAATAAATTGATAATATTTTGTTAAATATACTCTTGACCTTTTTTCTGTGGTTTTCCATACCCAGCTAGGGTTTTTGGGTGGTATTGATATTTTGAGTTTTGTCATTTCATATTTTTTTCTATATCCTTTTTGGGAAAAGTTGTGCTCTGTTGAGAAGCATGTATCTAGAGGACCCTATACCAATCAGATGGTTGTTAGCCGAACGATGCTCGGGCCAATCATTCATCCGACAGCCATCTCAGACGACTCTCGATTACATAGGAGTGCTCATTCAGCCAAGCACTCCAGTATTTTCTATGAGACAGGCGCCGGCTGACACGTCGACCAACCACTTATCTCTGGAAGAACAATGAAATCCACAGATTGAAGTTGGACATGCCAGATCGACATCTTCCCGACCATCAGTTGGCCGGCGTGATATAAGAGAGCACCTAAGCCAAGATAGCTGAGTCTAGATTTCCACGTAGTTCATGCTGGAAATATGACTTTCATTTTAGTACATGATTGGAGAAAACCAGATCAGTTCTTACCAGAAGCTGTGCAAGTAGCAAAAGTTAATCCTTTTCCAGAAATTACAGAAAAGGCGATCACTGAGCCAACAGGAAATAGCCACTAGCCACAGACAAAATGACACGAAGGTCAGATTAATAATTTCACGATCACTGCACCTGATGATGAAATATCAAGAGAATAATTTGGACAAATTTCATTGTTAATATACTTGATAAGATATGGATACAAGATGGTCAAGAATTACATTGTTAAATTCTAATTACTCTAAATTAGGCTAGTAAATTGGGACTGTATATGTTGTCCATCTCTTAGGATTTTCATGTTTTATTTGTCATAGAAAACTTGGTTATATACTTAAAGGGAACCTGTCACCAGTTTTATCATGTTTCAACTAAAACTATCACTTTCTTCATCGCCTTTTAAAGTTCTCCCGCCCTGTATAGTAATCCTGTCGGTTGGGTCCGAGAGGCATATATTCTGGGCTCTCCATGCCTCCTCCCGGCTGCTGCTTTCCGTCCTCCTGCTTTGATTGGCATGGATGATGCCTCCTGCACAGAGAAATTGCCGGCTCCCGCCTGCGCCCTATGCTCTGTCCTACTGCGAGCAGAGCTGACAACGTGAGTGTGCGTTCATCTTCTTTACTGCTCATGTACCCAAACTATTTTGCTGCCATTGCTATGCTCACTGAAGTTTTTGCCTTTGCCCACAGCAGGGCAGAGCATAGTGCGCAGGTGCAAGCTGGCAATTTCTCTGCGCAGGTGTGGGATTTTGTTCGGCCACGTGGATGATGCAGGAGGCATCATCCACGTCAATGAAAGCAGGAGGATGGCAAGCAGTAGCCGGTAGGAGGGATTAAGAGCCCAAAATGGACGCCTCTCGGACCCAACCGACATGATTAACATTCATCGTGGGAGAACCTTAAAAAGTTTTCGGGGAGTATACAGGGAGAGTCAGAGGGTTATATAACCGTTTATGGAATGCAGCACAGATGCTGAATAAGGTGATAGTAGTTAATCTCTGAAACGAAGGGGCAGAACTGCTTTATTATGCTTCTGTTTGGTTTTGCTCTCCTCAAGCAGTGTACAGGCTAGTAGAAAATCCATTACTTTTTTTTTTTGCAATCTCTAGGGTTTCATCACACAGACACCGTTTCAAATATCTTACATGTCAAGTGTTTTACAAAATAATTATAATAATAATATAGCAGTTATTCCTTCTAAAGTTGCACAATTGGATCAGCGGAAAACTTTTTTTTATTAATGGGGAAAGTGGAATACACAGCTATTAGACTCTTTAGGCAGCAGCTTATGTCCTGTGTGAACCAAGGAAATTTGCTGATAGAGAAGTGAGCAACCACAAAATATTTGCATTTATTGCAATTATTGAACATAAAATCATTGGTAACATTCACGTGCAGCACTTTAAAAGGAATTATGACTGCAAAATTTAACCCCCCCAAACTATTTCTATGCACAAAAGGCAACTCCAGCAATATATTTAAATGACCAGCCCAGTCCTCCATTACTGAGAAAGCAGATATGTAAATGAGATTGATATGTAAATGAAGCTGAAGTGCTTTTGGCATGTACAAGCTCTCCCTGCTTGACTGACGGCTCATTTGCCTGAAGTCACACATCAAAGACGCTGTCAATCAAGTAGGAGGAGGCAGGGAATAGAGCTGGAGTGACAGAGGCTCAGGTCTAAAGCATCATTTACTTTTCAATTCATACCCTGATTTCTAATTAATGTAGAAGCTGACTGGCCAGATATAAGTATTGCTTGCCTTTAATACAAAAAAAAGCTGAGAGGAAAAAAATAGAGCAAGGATAGAGTCTTATCTGGTTTGATCGGTTACAATCAGGCTTCCGTTCCCATCACTCAACTGAAACTGCTCTAACTAAAGTCACCAATGACCTACTAACTGCCAGGAGCAAGCGACACTACTCTGTCCTCCTTCTCCTGGACTTGTCTTCTGCCTTTGACACTGTTGACCACTCCCTTTTGCTACAAATCCTCTCATCCCTTGGCATCACAGACTTGGCCCTTTCCTGGATCTCGTCATATCTAACAGACCGAACATTCAGTGTCTCCCTCCCCCACACCACCTCCTCACTTCGCCCCTTGTCAGTCGGTGTTCCTCAAGGCTCTGTTCTAGGACCCCTACTCTTCTCCATCTACACTTTCGGCCTGGGACAGCTCATAGAATCCCACGGTATGCAGTACCATCTCTACGCTGACGACACGCAGATCTACCTCTCCGGACCTGACCTCTCCTCCTTGCTTACCAAAATCCCGCACTGTCTGTCTGCCATTTCAGCCTTCTTTTCTGCTCGCTTTCTACAACTGAACATGGACAAAACAGAATTCATCATCTTTCCCCCATCTCACTCTACCCCTCCACCAGACCTATCCATCAATGTCAATGGCTGCTCACTATCCCCAGTCCCACTCGCCCGGTGCCTCGGGGTGATCCTCGACTCTGCCTTCTCTTTCAAGCCACATATCCAAGCCCTTGCCTCCTCCTGTCGTCTCAAACTCAAAAATATTTCCCGGATCCGTGCTTTCCTTGACCGCAACACTGCAAAAACGCTAGTGCATGCCCTTATCATCTCCCGCCTCGACTACTGCAACCTCCTACTCTCTGGACTCCCCTCTAGCACCACTCCAATCCATCCTACACTCTGCTGCCCGACTAATCCACCTGTCCCCCCGCTATTCCCCAGCCTCTCCCCTGTGTCAAGCCCTTCACTGGCTTCCTATCGCCCAGAGACTCCAGTTCAAAACCCTCACACTGACATACAAAGCCATCCACAACCTGTCTCCTCCATACATCTGTGACATGGTCTCCCGGAACCTACCTACACGCGACCTCCGATCCTCCCAAGACCTCCTTCTCTACTCCCCTCTCATCTCTTCTTCCCATAACCGCATCCAAGACTTCTCCCGTGCTTCCCCCATACTCTGGAACTCTCTACCCCAACACATCAGACTTGCGCCTACCATAGAAACCTTCAAAAAAACCTGAAGACTCATCTCTTCCGACAAGCCTACAGCCTGCAGTGATCCTCAACCTACTGAACAGCCGCACAGCCAGCTCTTCCCTCTCCTAGTGTATCCTCACCCACCCCCTGCAGACTGTGAGCCCTCGCGGGCAGGGTCCTCCCTCCTTATGTACTCGTGTGCCTTGTTATCTGCTCATGTTTAATGTATTTGTCTATATTTGCCCCGTATTCACATGTAAAGTGCCATGGAATAAATGGCGCTATAAAAATGTATAATAATAATAATAATAATAATAATAATAATAATAAATATCCGAAATTGTATCAATATATGCTGACATTATCCAGGTCTGCTGCGGATCCACGGGCGATTTCGCCAATAGAACAAATGAGACATTTAAAGTCTGTGGTCCATAGCCGTGCTGCCATCTTGTGAAGACACGTCGGACCCCAGAAGTATTATTTAGCCGCATCATGTGCCTTCCCTATGAACTCTGACACATCAGACACTGTCATGTGACCTTTTTTGGCACCCTATTTCAGACCTCACCTCTATATAAACCGTGCAATACCCTGTACATATGGATATGGTTTTCCATTTCCTGAAGAAAAAGTGTGAAGCACGTAGAAAGTAAAATAAATCGTTATTTTATAATACTTCCAGCGTCCGACGTTTCTTCACAAGCTGGTAGTGCGGATATGTACCACAAACTTTCCATGTTTTATTTGGACTTGTATTTGAAAGAGCTACATGTACATACAAATAGTAGAGGGGTAAGATTCTTCTGCAGACAATTCCCTTTAAGTCAGTATTTATGAAAGGTATCTACTTTGTATTATTTGGACTACACATTCCTGAATACTGGAGATATGTTGTATAGAACGTGGACATAACAGTTATGTAAATGGGAAAATGTTCAGTTCTTGGCCTCCACAAAACACAGTTATATTTTGGGGAAATTTTGGGGATGGTGCCTACAATACTTACTTTCTTATTTCTTTTACCAGTAGATACAGTATATGAAAAGTTATACTGTTCAAGACATAAGCATTGATTGTAGGCTTTACAAGTGACATCAGCGTGCTAACGATGGCCACAACAAAGATGGCAGCACCAAATTCACTCCTATATACATAATACAAGAAATGTTATTCACATGAAAATATTATCTCATAAAATTGTAGACAGCGAATAAAACTGGATGTTTAACTGCCTCATGAAATCTGCATTTACCGTATGTCATAATCCCACTCAGGACAAAACCAAAGAATGTATCCTGAAAAAATGACATTGTTTTTTATTTTTATTTGACTAAATCGTGATTGAAATGTTCAATTTTTCACGAAAGTCATTGGAACATTTTCTGTGTTATGTAGAGCCTTATTAAACCTTGCTGTGTAAGATCAGCAGAGTCATCTCATTGGAAGAAGAGAGATTTAGGGGGGGTTAGACCAGATGACCCAGGAGGTCCCTTCCAACTCTACCATTCTATGATTCTATATATTGCTGAAGTCCTACATAAAAGACTCTGTATGTTCTCCCTCGTCTTTAGGAAAGGAGATAATACTCTAGCACTTTCTGAAGAATCTATTGATCTAAGGGTGGGTTCACAACACGTTTTATCCACTTGCCAGTGACTCCATCAAATGCCCAGAAAAACAGGATTCGGATGTTTACTATATAATATGATAACTGCAATATACCAAATGGATACATATTTTGATAGGAGTGCTTCTTTAAGATGCTGTTCATCATCACAGTCCCTACTGTACTGTCTTAACAAACATGTAAAAAAAAAAAATCTGCCTACAACATGGCCACGACCCATAGACATTTAAAAATATAAATAGCTATAACATTTAAAACAAACTTATATGTAATTATTACGAATAATGTCATATATGGGAGACTTTCTGTCATTGGATACCTTTTTTATCATTCTAAATAGTTCCAATATTATGTTCTGATGTCTTAATATATCTTTGCCCATGAAGAGGCAATTTGCATATTAATCTATCTTTGTAATGGTTGGAGCTCTAGTGATTAGTGATTTCCCTCTGTAGCAGCAATACATTATTTTACCACCAACCACTAATCATTGAGAATATATTAGGCATTAATAAAGTAGAATAGCGCAATACTACCTGCCTTTGATGAATCTTGGAAAGTAAGGCTGGGGAAGCCAGATGGAATAGCCAAGACAAATAACCCACAAGATAGAGATCTCATCCAGTAACTGTCCAAAGAAGCTCAACGTCATGTGGTAATACATGGAGAATAGACCTATTATTTAAGCAATATTATAAAGTTATCTAGTGTTACAACATTATCTCAAGTCCTATAATGGTTAAAACGGCAAAGTGCTTATAAAAACAAGCAACTTTACAAGCAACCTACTGTTAAAAATCTTCTCCGTCCCCAAAGAATGGAAAGATAGTTAATTCTACAGTTTACCACTAGTTGCTTAGGTATTGGCCACCCTGCAGTCTCAGAGTGGTTGATTATCCAGGTGAGGAGTGTGCAACATGAGAAGGCTCTATGCTTTACAGCCTTCATGTGCCATGCTGAAGCTGGCGAGATCACTGGGTCCTGCCATCTTCAGTCCCTCTGGGCTTCTCCCATGCTGCAGAGAGGACCTTTTACCAAATTTTTCATGCTGAAATGGACACAGGATGTAACAGTGACTGCAGAGCGGAATAAAACGTTTTTGTTTTTTTTCCCTTCATTGCGGATATATTGTTAATCAAATTATTTGGCATTTAATTAGCTAACTTTTTAGGGGTTGTAATGTTACACAGTTGAACTTAGCTGCACTGCCTCTTCCCCTACACTGATTCATGTAGGAGGGTAGACCAAAGATAAGGGATGTATCATTACATTTCACTCACTGAGAAAGATTCTCTAGGCCAGGGGTGTCAAACTGCATTCCTCGAGGGCTGCAAACAGGTCATGTTTTCAGGATTTCCTTGTACTGCACAGGTGATAATTTAATCACCAACTCATTATTTGTGTAAGTGATTAAATTATCACCTGTGCAGTCCAAGGAAATCCTGAAAACATGACCTGTTTGCAGCCCTCGAGGAATGCAGTTTGACAGCCCTGCTCTAAGCTATGGTGTGGGGTGTTCTTCTTTCCTTTTAGTGTTGCTGCCTGTATGATTGGTCAACATTATACAGGGAGAAGTACATGTCCCCCAGTGAAAACTATCTGATAACACCCCCTTAGACTTTTAAAAAATTTAACTCCTTAGGTGCCAAATACCTCCCCAACAGAGAAATGAAAGGAAAAAAAAAACATTTTATTCCGCTCTGCAGCCACTGTTACATCCAGTGTCCAGTGTAAAAAGAAAAAATTGGTGAAAAGTCCTCTTAATCATCTTGTGATTTTCCATTTTTACGCTTTTATTTTTTCCTCCCCTTATCCCAAGAGCCATAACTTTTTATTTTTTCGTCCCCAAAGTTGTATGAGGACTTATTCTATTGAGGGAGGAGTTGTACTTTTGATTGACGCCATCCATTTTATCATATGATGAGTTAGAAAATTATTAAAGTGCGTTGAAATTGCAAAAAAAAGTGCAATTCCACAATTGTTTTTTTTTTTTTTATTTACCATGTTCACTGGATGGTAAACCTGACCAGGCAATATGATTCCCCACGTCAGTACGAGTACGGAGATACCAAACATGTGTAGGTTTTTCAATTGTTTTATTTTTAATGGGTCAAAAGAGAGTGGTTTGAACTTTTGTGTGTTTTTACATTTTTAAAACTTTTTTTTAACTTTTCTACTTTATCTCAGTCTCCTTTAGAGACTTGAAGCTGCGATCGTCTGATCTATACACAGCAGGGATTCAGCACTGTTGTGTATAGCAGAAATCAAAATCTCTTGTGAACACCGGCCACAAGCCGGTGTTCGCAGGAGTATCGTAATGATAGGCAAAGGTTTTTTCAGCAGACCGATAGCTGTCATGACAACCCATCGGCACCCTGTGATCATGTGACTGGCACCGATGGGCAGAATGAATTATGCACTTTTGTCCGTCACCTGTTAAATCCAGCCATAAGGAATAGACCATCCTCAGCTGTTAAAGGCACATGATGACTGATTAGATTAGTCATCATGTGCAGGAAAGATGTGAGCTCAGCATGCGATCCCACTTCAAAGGCAGGAACACGGATTTTGATGTAAATATTATACAAAGGTTGTGAAAGGTCAAGTAAAAAAAATGTAAAAGAAAATCATGAATAAACATATTAAATTATAGTTAATTAGAAATTAGAATATTGTGTGATGAAAAAAGTAAGAATATGTATTTTGTACAAACCAATCATGATGAACATAATCCAGACTAGATGGACAGTCAAGCTTCGTCGACAGGCATATGGATGTAAGAGATACATCATAAGGGGCCCAACAAGAAGGAAAGCAATATTAGTAACCTGCAAGAAATTTAAAAAAATAAGAGTTTCATGTTTTGGACTGATCTAAAAAAAATGTTTACAACTGAGAGAATATAATAGCTATACATAAATAAAATGTAACAGTTATGAAAAATGATGATGATAAAACAGTTAAGAATATAATTGATTTACCAATGTTTATTTTTGCATTTCTTTGTGTATATCTCGATGCATATCACAATCAAATTTAAGGTAAGGCATAATTATTGCTTTAACGTTGTGCCTTTTGTATGATTTTATTTATTTTAATTTCAAATGAATTTGTCATTTTGATCACTTCTGCATTGCAAAAAGCAAATGAGTGCACTATTTGTGTTTACCTCCACTAAAACATGTCAAAGAACATAGAATGCAAGCATACATGAGGGTTGCCAGCCTTCTGTAAATTCTTAGACCTGTCTGCAAAAACAAGAGCTTTTTTCCCGGTGTCCATAATTTTTGTTTTTGAAGATTGTGAAGATTAATGCGATTGTAATTATAACCAGTTTAGGACAATTTAGTTAATTCATTATTAGGCCGCCAGTTGTCACTGCAACCATTGGCACATTGAAATTTCGCTAAATGGACACAATGACATGAATGAGGCAGCAATCACCCAGCCACCCTCCTATTATGCAGCAGTCGCTATTATCAGCAGCATGTAAACGATTCATTGAGCCGCTGCAAACACTTACTGCATGCAATTCAATTTGCTATACCTTTAATTCAATGCTGTAAAGGTACCGTTACACTAAACGATTCACCAACGATCACGATCAGCGATACGACCTAGCCGTGATCGTTGGTAAGTCGTTGTGTGGTCGCTGGAGAGCTGTCACACAGACAGGTCTCCAGTGACCAACGATGCCAAAGTCCCATCGTTGCCAGGGCCGCGCTTAGTAACCCAATATTTACTCTGGTTACCATTGTAAATGTAAAAAAAAAAAAAACAGTACATACTTACGTTCCGGTGTCTGTCACGTCCCCCGGCGTCAGCTTCCCGCACTGACTGTGGGGCCGGCCGTAAAGCAGAGCACAGCGGTGATGTCACCGCTGTGCTTTACGGCCGGCGCTCACACATAACGATTTCGTTAATGATATAGTTGCTACGTCACAAAAAGCAACGATATCATTCAACGATATCATTAAAGAAATCGTTATGTGTGACGGTACCTTTAGACAGAAGAAGTCCCAGGATTGTGATCTCGGGGTAAAGATACAATGTCACTGGTTAGTTAAGCGCCTGATTCATTTAGAGTGTGCCTCACCACAAATCTTACTTCAGTCATTGACATACGATTTGTAGCACTTTGATAAATCGAGACCAATGACTTTCCACAACCTAATGGAAAGCAGCACGTCCAGTGAGACGACAGTATATGGTTAGCCTTCTTTCAGCTAGCTAGTATGGTAGCAAAAACTTTTTTTTCTTGTGGTAGTCTGAGACATACTTCTTGTATATGATGGTTTTAGGCCAATGCTTTCTCCTTTCTCTTAGTAGCAATGTCCCGTTAGATTGGTTGCTGTGTAATAACACATGTCAGAGGCTCATCACTGAGTGTAGGCAGACCTCATTTCTACTGCAGCAAAGGCAGGGCTAAAGTACAGATTACTAAAATACCAGTTATGTTGTTTATTAGATAATGGAGCCTTTGTAAAGGTGTATTAAGGCTAATACGGGAAATAAGTATTTAGTCAGACACCAATTGTGCAAGTTCTCCCATTTAAAAAGATGAAAGAGGCCTGTAATTGACATCATAGGTAGACCACAACTATGAGAGTCAAAATGAGAAAACAAATCCAGAAAATCACCTTGTCTGATTTTGCAAAATGTATTTAGCAAATTATGGTGGAAAATAAGTACTTGGTCACCTAAAAACATGCAAGATTTCTGTCTCTCAAAGACCTGTAACTTCTTCTTTAAGAGGCTTCTCTGTCCTCTACTAAATACCTATAGTAATAGCACCTGTTTAAACTTGTTATCAGTATAAAAGTCACCTGTCCACAACCTCAAACAGTCACACTCCAAACTCCGCTATGGTGAAGACCAAAGAGCTGTCGAAGGACACCAGAAACAAAATTGTAGCCCTGCACCAGGCTGGAAAGACTAAATCTGGAATGGGCAAGCAGCTTGGTGTAATGAAATGATAATCATCTTTATTTATATAGCACCAACATATTCCGCAGCGCTTTACAGTTTAACAGATTCAAACACAACAGTTATAAGTAACAATGTTAACAATACAATAATTAAAGCAACACAAGACGACCCTGCTCGTGAGAGCTTACAATCTACAATGAGGTGGGGAAATACAAAGTACAGGTGTGTATTTACAATGATGTATTTACAATGATGGTCCAGCCATCTTCAGGGAGTGGGGGATAGATGGAAGTAGTGAATGGGCTACACACAAACAAAATAACTGATTAGGGAACATGATAGGCCGCTCTGAACAAATGTGTTTTGAGGGAGTGCCTAAAACTATGCAAATTGTGGATGGTCCTAATTTCTTGGGGTAGAGCATTCCAGAGGATTGGCGCAGCATGGGAGAAGTCTTGTAGTCGGGAGTGGGAGGTACGGATTTGTGCAGAGGTTAGTTGAAAGTCATTTGCAGAGCGAATAGGTTGGTTAGGCCGATAGACCGTAATGAGGGAGGAGATGTAAGGGGGTGCTGCACTGTGAAGAGCTTTGTGGGTGAGAACAAGTACTTTGAATTGTATCCTGTAATGAATGGGCAGCCAGTGTAATGGCTGGCAAAGAGCGGACGCGTTTGAGTAACGATTAGCGAGATAGACGACCCTGGCTGCTGCTTTAAGGATAGACTGGAGAGGGGAAAGTTGAGTGAGGGGGAGGCCAATTAATAGAGCGTTGCAGTAGTCCAGGCAGTAGTGGATCAGGGCGACAGTGAGGGTTTTTGTTGTTTCTATGATGAGAAAAGGGCGGATTCTAGAGATGTTCTTTAGGTGTAAGCGGCACGAGCGGGCAAGAGATTGTATATGGGATGTGAAGGAGAGATCGGAGTCAAACGTAACACCCAGACAGCACGCCTGCTGCCGGGGTGTTATTATGGTGCCACCCACGGAGAGGGAAACGTCAGGTTTAGGGAGGTTAGTAGATGGTGGGAGCAGAAGAACTTCAGTTTTGGAAAGGCTGAGTTTCAGATAGAGAGCGGACATGATGTCAGAGACTGCGGACAGACAGTCAGTGGTGTTCTGTAGTACAGCAGGAGTAAGGCCAGGGGATGATGTATATAGTTGTGTGTCGTCGGCATAAAGATGGTACTGAAAGCCAAATCAACTATGGGAGCAATAAAAGAAAATGGAAGCCATACAAAACCACTGATAATCTCCCTCGATCTCTGGGCTCCACGCAAGATCTCACCCCATTGGGTCAAAATGATCACAAGAACAGTGAGCAAAATTCCCAGAACCACACGGTGGACCTAGTGAATGACCTGCATCTAGCTGGGACCACCGCAACAAAGACTACGATCAGTAACACACTAAGCCGCCAGGGACTCAGATCCTGCAGTGCCAGATCTATCCCCCTGCTTAAGCCAGTACATGACCGTGCCCATATAAAGTTTGCTAAAGAGCATTTGGATTATCCAGAAGAGTATTGGGAGAATGTCATATGGTCTGATGAAACCAAAGTAGAACTCGTCGTGTTTGGAGGAGACAGAATGTTGAGTTGCATCCAAAGAACACCATACCTTCTGTGAAGCATATGAAGGTCCTGGAGTGGCCTAGCCAGTCTCCAGATCTCAACCCCATAGAAAACCTTTGGAGGGATTTGAAAGTCCGTGTTTCCCAGCGACAGGCACAAAACATCACTGCTCTAGAGGAGATCTGCATGGAGGAATGGGCCAACATACCACAACACTGTGTGCCAACCTTGTGAAGACTTACAGAAAATGTTTGACCTCTGTCATTGCCAACAAAGGATATATAACAAATTATTGAGATGAACTTTTATTAATGACCAAATACGGTACTTATTTTCCACCATAATTTGCAAAATAAATCTTACCAAATCAGACAAGGTGATTTTCTGGATTTGTTTTATGATTTTGACTCGCATAGTTGTGGTCTATCTATGATGTCAATTACAGGCCTCTCTCATCTTTTTAAGTTGGAGAACTTGGACAATTAGTGGCTAAATAAATACTTTTTTCCCTCTGTATGTTGCCACAATGAGCCTTTATTGTTTTTTTGACTTTCTCTATTTTTTCTGTGTCAAAAATGCAGTGTCTTACAGATCCTGCAGAGTGGAAACACAAACACAAAAACACAGCGAAAAATTGCAAGTAGCCTAATTTAAATAGTAGTTGCAGAAATGTAGCCTAACACTGCAAGATTATTGTGAATGTGTTTTCAGCAGAATGCTCATTTCATGATAATCTTTAGTGTAAACTGGTAGATGATCACCAAATACAGTAAATGAGCAAAACGCTCCTTCATCGGTTTGAGTGATCTTTTGATTTTCACAAAATATCACTGTTTTTCACAGCACATGGTCTCATGTAGACAGGACTCTCACTGCCAAATTTAATAGAAGCCTATGCCCACTGAGCAATCCATTAGAGATCCTTCAGTGTGCATTGTTAAAGGGAAGGTGCCACCTGTTTTCTTGTATTTTGTTTTTTTGTGAAATTAAGCTTAAAATAGTAATTAAAATGTATTCATGCAATGTTTGCACTGTTTGCAAACATTTCTATGTGAAAAATATTATATATTTTTCTACAAATATACATATTTACCACTAGGGGGAGCATTTTCCATTTTAGACCTCAAGCAGCTATAGTAAGATTTAGCAGCTCTGCCCCAGGGATATTAGACCACCCAAAAGGGGAGGGAAATGGTGATGTCAGCAGTTACTGCTCCAACAGTAACAATGAAGAGCAGCATCACAGGGCAGCACCATTTTGTGTGTGGCTGCCCTGTGATCTGCTATCACCAGCAGTTACTGCATCAGAGGCGCAGCTTGTTTACAGAGGAGCAGAACACAGTGGGCTCAGCAGCATTTTTTGTGAATAACATTCTTGCCATCCCCCTTCCCCCACCTTAATCCCTGTCCTGTCAGCTGCCCTGCTCTCTCTCTCCAGGTGTCACCTCCCTCTCTGCAGGCTGTGAATTCAGCTTACCAGAGATCACAGGGACTGTGTGTGAGGGGGAGGGGGAGACATGGCAGGAGAAACACACAGGGCAGTGTGTGAGGAGCAGAGGATGTGTGCCTGCTTGGAGTACAGAGGAGCAGTGAGGGCTTCTTCTGTCCTGTGATAGAGAGCACAGGGCTATAATAAAATGGCAGCTAGTCACACCTACAGCAGTGAGTTGTGCAGCCCACAGAGGCGTGCCCAACTCACTGCTAATGCTGCTGCAATGTTACAGATAGGGTCCGAGCCGGTCTATTATCTCCTATGTCCATGGGGTGCCGTAATCTGACACTGATAGTGCCCTGCTACTGCTGCAAAACCAAGATGTCAGCCCCCAGTGCATTCTTTAAACTCATATAACACACGGAATCTGTTTCACATGCATTTCAAACTTGCTTATAGCAACATGTTATGCTACATTACAGTGATTTATTAATGACCTACAAACGCGGTACCTTCCCTTTAAGTGTGGTCTGCCTGTGTAAACAGGCTATTAACCCCTTAGCGACCGCCGATATGCATTAAAACAGCAGCCGCTAAAGGTACTTATTCCCTCATCGCCTTTTTAAAATGACAATCGGTAATAAGGCTACAGTGCCCCCCCTGAGTCGGAAAATCTCTGTGGTCTCAGCTACCGGAGATAGCTGAGACCCTGGAGAACATGGTCAGGGACAGATTTTCCTGTGCCCAATCACGTGATCACTGTTATTCAGTGAATAAAAAAAAGTGTGCCCGCTGTTTCAATGATTTCTCTCTCTTCTGACATGATATACATGTCACAGGAGAGAGATATGATGTTTCCCTAGATACCCCGATACCTCCGCCATCCCCAAGCCCTCCTGATCCGTCTCCTGGCTCGTCCTCATCTTCTTGGAAAAAAAACACGGGCACATGAGCAGCACACCCGCCAAGATCTGCTGTCCAGTATCCGGCAACAATAGGAAATGTTTCTTATTAGTTCCTTATGATCACTGTGATAGACCCCATCAGAGTGATCAGCATAAATAAAATAGTATATCAAATCCATCTTTGTCACCACTTAGATAAAAATGATAAAATATACTGTATATACCGTATTTTTCGGACTATAAGATACACCGGACCATAAGATGTACCCCAAATATTGGGGTGGAAAATAACAGAAAAAAGATTTTTATAAGATGGGAGTCCATTTTATTGTCAAAATTTAAGGTATCTTACCAGAGGGCTGGCGGTGGTAGAGCGGGGTCACCGGAGGCATGGTCCCTTCCTCAAGAAGCCGGCGGTGGCAAGCAAAGTCGAGTGCATCACCGGTTTCTCGCCGCCCATCTTGCCGAGGCCACGCGTGCCTAGATTGAGATCTCAATGGCCCTGATCTGCAAGAAAATGGCCGCCAAGATCTCAATCTGGGCATGCACAGCCTCTGGCGGCCATTTTCCTGAAGCCGAGGGCCGCCGAGATCTCAATTTGCGCACGTGCTGCCTCCAGCGGCCCAAGGATGATAGCCACAGGGAAACCAACAATGTACGCCGCACCACCCACTTCCGACACCGAGCCTCAGCATCGCCACACCTCTACCGCCGCCGGTTCCCTGAGGAACCGACAGCTCTCCAGCGACCAACTATGCGAAGTCCCCTGGTAACCAGGGTAAACATTGGGTTACTAAGCGCAGGGCCACGCTTAGTAACCCGATGTTTATCCTGGTTACCAGCGTAAACGTAAAAAAAAAAAAAAAAACAGTACATACTTACATTCTGGTGTCTGTCCCCCGGCGCTGTGCTTCTCTGCACTGTGTAAGCGCCGGCAGGTTACCAGTGAAGACATCGCTGAATCGGCGTCACACACGCCGATTCAGTGATGTCTGCGGGAGTCCAGCGACGAAATAAAGTTCTGGACTTTCTGCTCCGACCAACGATGTCACAGCAGGATCCTGATCGCTGCTGCCTGTCAAACTCAACGATATCGCTAGCCAGGACGCTGCAACGTCACGGATCGCTAGCGATATCGTTCAGTGTGAAGGTACCTTTTGGCCTCATTCCAGGTCAGTATTTTTCATCGTATTTGTATGCTAAAACAAGGAGTGGAAAACTTACAACTATAATTGAAAGATTTTCACCTGTTCTGTGTTTTGGAAACAATTCTGGTTTTGGCATACAAATACTGATGAAATACTGATGCAAAAATACTGGTGTGAATGAAGCCTAAGAACTACTTCTTTTGTTCTTTCTTTGACCAAGACAAAAAAAAGTTGTCAAACGAACTTTTTGTTTACAATACAACTTATCCAAACTAAAGGAACAGCCGACATTTTTTGCAGACATTTTGAAAAATCAAAATATTATAATTGCATTGTATATGTAGCAGTAAAAGGAACACTCTTTGATATCATAAAAACAAGAGCCAACTAAAATTTCCATTGTCAGATTTGAATTCATGAGGTCAAAATCATTAAGAAATGGCTAATTTCATAACAAATTTCGTAATGAACCTGCCAACTTTTGAAAACAGTACAGTTATCATGCTCATTTAATGCTGCAAAAAAAAAACCTATTAGAGAATTGCCATTTTTATCTCGCCTCATCTCACCTCATATACAATGATATAAAAAATGATAAAAATGTGTATGTATTAAGAAAGTGGTACAAAAAAAAGTATCAATAAAATCTGTAGTTTCTTTTTACATTAAAAAAGTGGGGTTGTTAGTAAATGTAATAAAAGTTTTTAAAAAATGGTATTGTAATTATAGTATTGACTTGCAGTAAAATAGTTGTATGTTAATTATACTGAATGTTGAGTTCTGTTTAGGAAAAAAAAAATCCAGAATTATTGCTTCTTTATGTTTATTTCACCTCACAAACGGTGTAATAAAAAGTAATCAAAAAGTCAAATATACCTAAAAATAAAATGGAAGCAAGAGGAAAAATGATCCAGCTGAAGGCGGAGGTGACTCAAACTTTATAAAGCTTCGGTAAGCTGACTATTTTTTCTATATTAAAATTAAAATGGGTACAATGAAAATTACATCTTGGAAAAGAAAACAAAATGTTCAAACTAATGATTCTCCGAATATGGCAACATCAAAAAAATATTTTTTTTCAGTGTATTTATTTTATAAAAGTAATAAGGCATAGCTAAAGCTATAAAAATATGATATCACCATCAACGTGCTTACCCAAAAGAATAAAGCCCATTACTTAAGCGTGGGTCAGAATCATGGGGAGAGAGCTCTTAGGCATCTTTAAGGCTCTTGTAGGTGTGAAAATGACCACGGCAAAGTATATAGTTTCTGACTGACCACCTTCTTCCATAGTATAAGAAGAAGAACCGTGCCATCCATAGCAAAGTCATCAAAGTCATGCACAACAATTCATTAACCATAAGTCATTAGCTGAGAATTCCATGGTGGGGCCACCATCCTCCTAACCTCAACCTTATTGAGAACCTCAAGCAAAAGATCTATAAGGGCGGGAGGCAGTTCACATCAAAACAGCAGCTTTGGGAGGATATTTGGACATCCTGCAAATAAATTCAAGCAGAAACTAGCCAAAACCACCACAAGTTCAAGAATAGATGCAAGAATTGTGAAGGTGATATCAAAGAAGGGGTTTTATGTTAACATATCACTTGGCCTCTTAACCCCTTAGTGACAGAGCCAATTTGGTACTTAATGACAAAGCCAATTTTTACAATTCTGACCACTGTCACTTTATGAAGCTAAAGCTCTGGAATGCTTCAACGTATCCAACTGATTCTGAGATTGTTTTTTCGTGACATACTGTACTTCCTGTTAGTGGTAAAGTTTCTTCAATATAACTTGGATTTATTTATGAAAAAAATGGAATTTGGTAAAAATTTTGAAAATTTTGGAATTTTTACATTTTTAATTTTTGTACCCTAAATCAGAGAATGGTGTCACACTAAATAGTTAAAGGGACTCTGTCACCTGAATTTGGCAGGCTATGTAAATGCCCTGTGTCCGGTCCGATGGGTAGTGTTTCCTCTTCTTTCATTCACCCCTTCCTTTCCCGCTGGCTGCAATATTTTCTTGAATTTCAGTAGGTTTCCCTTGTAGCTCATGCGTGCGCAATGCAATCTTGCCTTGCGCACGCGCAGTATGCTTTGCCCAATTGCTGGCAAAGGCGAAAAGCATTAGTGCACTTGCACCGGCGCACTATGTCCCGGAAGTATTTCGCTGTGTTCCAGGACATAGTGCGGCAGCGCATGTTCATTCTCTTGCGCAGGCATGTACTACGGAGGACAGAAAATAAACTTCAATCCAATTTTGCAGCCAACATGCAGCCAGCGGGTAAGGAAAGGGTGAATCAAACACCCCAAAACCCCGCCTCCGTGGCTGAAGATTGTTCCCTCCAAATTCAGGTGACAGTGTCCCTTTAAGATTACAGTACTCGTTTTTTATTATGTATACCCCTTATCACATGAAAAGCGCCATGGAATAAATGGCGCTATAATAATAATACTCTAACGGTTGATCATTTGAACATTGTACTGACAAATTTGCATGGACCATTTAGGAAAATCAGAGAAAATAGTATTTGCATAATCATTTGGAATTTGGTGTATTACAGCTGAGCTAAGAAGAAGCCAATCAATAGGGTATAAGCATTGCATACAGGGAAGACATACATGCAATTTTTAAGATTACAGGCACTTTGGGGATGGATAGGAAAGCGGAAATCTGTAGGCAGCTTGAAGGAACTTACCGTGTTGTAGTATTCTGCTACATATTCTGAATGCAAGTAATTTGCTTCACACCAGTCAATCTCAGAACTATGCCTTGCGAATATACTTGGGGGCATGCTAAATTGGAAAGACAATATAAACAGTAGTGTACCTTTAAAATGACTACTATCTTTTCTTGTAAACTTCTAACATCCACACTTTTGCACAATAATGCATTCATGAGATTTGTTTCAATAGAACAATTTGTGATCAAAAGTGTAGCAGAGTCCTACATTCCACTACTCTCTGTCTAAAAGTCATTGGCAGCTGCTGGCAGCTACTATTCCTTGTAGTTTTCATGATAGCAGATTTGTTTCAGGGAATCATAAAAACCTTTATTTGTAAAAACTGATAGCACGCTGATACATTGTGTAATTCATCCTGAGACAAAGGATACCAAAGTATATCTAGAATGGATATGAATGTCTGAGAGAAAGAAAAGCTCAGTATCTTTTAAAGCAGCACAGAAAACATTTTTGCCTATGTTTTGCATCCATTTTTACTGTAACTTCTATTATTTTTTTTTTAAACTTTCTATTTTTGTTTTAACTCTCAATTATTTCTGGCGTGAGAATTTATTTACTATGAACTTAATAAAGCTTTTGGTTGTATTTTACAACACATGTTCTAAATGAAATGAAGTTAGAGAGATATTCTCAAAAAAAAAAATGTGTCCCTGACTTATGAATTTGGGTATTTTATTGTTGATTGTTTGAAAACTGTATGGTCAATGATTTGACTCTTATTAAAGGGGACCTGTCATGTCCCCATGCCCTTTAGCCCAGCATTTCTATATGTTTAACTAAATTCCCTGCCTAACCAGCCCTTTAAGTTAGTCAATGAAATCCATGTTTAAAAAAGTATAAATTCCTTTTTCTTAGGGTACCGTCACACAGTGGCATTTTGATCGCTACGACGGCACAATTTGTGACGTTCCAGCGATATATCCGTGACGTTCCAGCGATCTCGCTGTGTCTGACACGCTCCTGCAATCAGGGACCCCGCTGAGAATCGTACGTCGTAGCAGATCGTTTGAAACTTTCTTTCGACGTCTAGTGTCCCGCTGTGGCGGCATGATCGCATGGTGTAACAAAGGTGTGCACGATATTGTATACGATGCGCGCATAGTAACCAACGGATTCTACATCGCACATACGTCATGAAATTATCGCTCCAGCGTCGTACATTGCAAAGTGTGACAGCAGTCTACGACGCTGGAGCGATATTGTTACGATGCTGGAGCGTCACGGATCGTGCCGTCGTAGCGATCAAAATGCCACTGTGTGACGGTACCCTTATGCTAATTAGGCCTTTGACTAATTAATCTGGCATTGGTTTCCCCAGAGTAGTCGGCCCTTTACGAATGGTATCATGCCACTGTGGGTGTGATAACATGATTTGCAAGAGCCTGCATCATCAACAGCTCTCTGCAAACCTCGCTTTCTTCAGACATGTCATTGCGCTTCTGTTGCCGGGTGTACGCTTCCCAGCTTCAAAGGCACAATGCGCACAACCGGAAGTCCAGTAGTTACACAAGCCATCCCTTCTTTACGCCGGAGCTATCATCTTTTCATGCACATGTAATGTGCCCCTAACAGCCATGGGTGAAATTGCGATCCTCCCACGGCTGTTAACATGCGTGCGCCAGAAGCATGTTACTAACTACGTCTATCGGCGCCTTTGTCACATGATCGCAGGGCGCCAATGGGTTGGCATGACAAACCAGGGTCTGCAGAAGACCATCATGCTTGTCATTGCCAATCTGCTATGTGCACCACCCAGTGGCCGGTGTTTATAGAAGATGATCATTTCTGCTACACATAACAGGGCTGAAGCCCTGCTATGTGTTGCACAAGCGATCAGACGACTGTACCTTCAAATTTCACAAGGAGACTACTGAAGCAAGTGAAAAGTAAAAATGTTTTTTTTTTTTAAATAAAAAAAATATAAAAGTTCAAATCACCCCCCCCCCCATTTATGCCCCATTCAAAATAAAACAATAAAAAAATTCTAAAATACACATATTTGGCATCACCGTGTTCAGAAATGTCCAATCTATCAAAATATAAAATTAATCCGATCGGTAAATGGTGTAACAAGAAAAAAAATCAAAACACAAGAATTTCATTTTTTGGTCACCACAACATTGCAATAAAATGCAATAATGGGCAATAAAAACATCGGATCTACCCCAAAATGGTATCAATAAATATGTAAACTCGGCGCGCAAGAAATAATCCCTCATTCAGCCCAAAATCCCGAAAAATGGAAGCGCTATAGGTCTCGGAAAATTGGGGTTTTTTTTTCACCATTTAAATAAATAATAACCTATATATGTTTGGTATCTACAAACTCATAATTACATGGGGAATCATAGTGGCAGGTTAATTTTAGCATTAAATGAACATGGTAAATGAAAAACCCAAAAACCAATTGTGGAATTGCACTTTTTTTGCAACTTCACTGCACATGGAATTTTTCCCCATTTTCCTGTACACTAGTTGGTAAAATCAATTAAGGTGTTAAAAAATAAACTCGTTCCACAAAAAACAAGCCCTCACATATTGACGGAAAAATAAAAAAGTTATGACTCTGGGGATAAGGGGAGCAAAAAATAAAAACACAACAATGGAAAATCCCAATGTGGTGAAGGGGTTAAAGAAATAACAAGCTCCTGGCTCTGTTCACATCAGCAGTGTGGATTTTACCAGAAGCCACAATGCATGGATCCATTGCGTGATTGACATTGAGAGTGCCTGACAGGTTGAATGATTGGCATGGACGGTGCCTGACAGGTTGAGTGATTAACATTGAGAGTACCTGACAGGTTGAGTGATTAACATTGAGAGTGCCTGACAGGTTGAGTGATTGACATTGAGGGTGCCTGACAGGTTTAGTGCTTGACATTAAGGTGCCTAACAGGTTGAGTGATTGACATTGAGGGTGCCTGACAGGTTGAGTGATTGACATTGAGGGTGCCTGACAGGTTGAGTGATTAACATTGAGAGTGCCTGACAGGTTGAGTGATTGACATTGAGGGTGCCTGACAGGTTTAGTGCTTGACATTAAGGTGCCTAACAGGTTGAGTGTTTGACATTAAGGGTGCCTACCAGACTGAGTGATTAACATTGAGGGTGACTGACAGGCCCTAATGGCTTCTACTGAGTTCATTGAGATTCCACCAAGGTGTTATTTTATAGGGATAAGAGCACCATATGATGCACTATTTATCTCTTCAAAAACAAAATTAATTTGCAAATAAGGAACAAAAAGTGAACGAGGTCTTTGTTATGGTTTCTAGAACAACAATCCAATGTGAAAACCATGCACATTTAAGGTAATCTGTTAACATGATTTCACACCCCAAAGTATTTATATATGCATGTAACTCTTTCAAAGACATGTCCAGACATACTTTTACATGCCCAGTCCATTCCTCCATTACTGAGAAATAAGCATTTGAACTGATATGCAAATGAGACTGAATAGGTATTGCAGGTATGAAGCTTCTGTCACTCCAGCTCTATTCCCCGCCAGTGCCATCTCCTCCTGCCTGACTGGGGACTCTTTCCTGATGTGACATAAAATAATGTCTGTCATTCAAGCAGAAGGAGGCAGCACTGGGCAGGGAGTGGAACTGGAGTGACAAAGGATTCAGATCTATAGATCTAATAGATCTTCAGCTTTGTTTACATATCAATTTAAATGCTGATTTCTCAGTAATTAGGAAGCAAACTGGCAATGTAAGGGCTATGTTGGACTTGTCCTTGAAAGAGCTACATATGCATGTAAGTTTTGGGTGTGAAATCCTGCTGACAGATTCTCAATAAGAAGTAGAGCATTGATCACGGTCAACTGGCATTCGCTGATTGCACCACTTTGCCTAAACACTAAATTGACCATGTAGAATGACTCAGACAAGAACATGTTCTTTATTGTGCCTTTGTATCACATGAATGAGGGGTCATAAGCCAGATAATGGAGCACAAAGTACAGCTCACATTTGTGATAGCATGTTTTATATAATAATTATGTAGTTAGAGCATATAGCCACCAACGTTTTGGAAATTTTGAAATAATATTACTGACAACAAGCATTAACTTTGCAGTAGTTAGAATGAAAGTTATATAAAATTGTTAATAGTATATATTTTTACTGTTTAAGAAATTCTAGGTGGAGCACACTGCAAGCATAATTAAACTATTCTCATTTAACTCAATGGAAGCTGTCTAAATTTGTAAACCCTGAGCTTCCCTTGTCATGGTTGCTAGCAAATAAAATCCCACATCAACTGCAAATGTATAAAAAAAAAAAAAAAAAAGATGTAAACTCTGCAACAATGTAATTTTCTTTTCGGGCAGTGTAAAGTGCTTTTCCCTATCCACCAGTTAGCCTAAATGGCAAAATCCATCTTGTTGTTAGTTGGGCTATATCTCCATAGTAGATGGTTGGCAGCTTAGACCTTCATAAAAAAAGAAGGGCTATAATTTGCAGCTGTCAGCAACATGGATATGAATTACTAATCAAATAAAAAAAAACAAGTATGACCGCCTGCTACTTCTCTACAACACAGTTAATGCAGAATGCAAAATATAATATGAGGCATGTCTACTCTGTGATGGACCACTTTGGCACTGTAGGCAATAGGTGGGTACAATATGGCTTGGTACTATATTGTTATAGCTTGCCATTGTGTGGAAATCTGCACAATGCTGTTGTCTTTCACTCTCTAAAAAACACTGGCAGCATCCTTTTGATTTATGTAGTATATAAGGGGCGCTCACTGTATCAATGTAAAGCGGTGCTCTGAAGGAAAAAAACCACGTAGACTTTGAGCAAGAACCTTCGGCACTCAAATAAGAACAATTTATTGTTCAATTTTCAAAAATGAAAAAAGAGGCAAAACGTCCACCAAATACAAAGAAATATGCAAAACGTTAGTATGCACAGATATACTTCAGCCCCGACGTTTAGGCAACAAAATGCCTTTTTCAAGCCAAATCTGTGAAGCCTGTGAGATATGTGCGCACCAGAGGTTTCCAGTCCGCAATATCTCCCTAAACAGATTTGGCTTGAAAAAGGCATTTTGTTGCCAAAACGTCGCGGCTGAAGTATATCTGTGCATACCAATGTTTTGCTTATTTCTTTGTATTTGGTGGACGTTTTGCCTCTTTTTTCATTTTTGAAAATTGAACAATAAATTGTTCTTATTTGAGTGCAGAAGGTTCTTGCTCAAAGCATCTTTTTGATTGTCCGGATAATCAGTACAACAGTGATCCCCAACCTTTTTTACCTTCAGCATGCCCCACAGAAGTGACACCCAGGCCAGAGCCCCTTTTATCGGTATAATGACAACCAAAGCTTCACCACAGAAATCATACCAAGGCAGTATACTTGCATCGAAGATTTCCCACATTACCCTTATTCTGTATTTTTGCATCAAGCGCTCCCACCACGATATCGCGTTAGGCCTCAATCACCTTCTCTATCTGGCAGTATCATCTTAAGTCCAGCTTAGCACTTACTTAAAGAAGCATTCCCATTAAAATGTTTATCTTCATAATGTTTTGCAGTCTTCATATTATATGGTACTGTGTACTTACAATTGAATTTTTTTCCTTTCTACACAGATAATTTGTCTCTTTTCCACTAGGTCTATGACATCACGTGATTAAAAACTGACTAGCTGAATCTTTATAAGTTCTTTGTAGAAACAGGAAATCTCTTTTACTGGTATGACTCAGGAGTCACTGCAAAAGTCCCTGGCAAGGGGAGGGAAAGGGTGGAGCAGCTGGGTCAGGAGTTGAAGAGGGAAATGATAAATGCAGGGAAAACAGACTTCCTGTTTTTGCATAAAGCAGATAAAAGAGAAGAATTAGCTGGGCAGAAGGGCAAAGATTAGCAATTGTAAGTATGTGATGCTGTATGATATGATGATTGCAATATTTAAGAGGATAAAAAAAGTCAGTCCATCTGATAATATTTGATTGCATACACAGTCTAAAAAGTACCAGTGTTTGGTGTGGGAACATTTGATTAAACTCACTAATTTGTTGTTGCATTTTATAGACTACCTTATGTAATAGGTTCTGGCCAGCGCATGCTGTCTATAGCAGCAAACACGAGACACGTATGGAGCAGCTTGTTGACAAAATTTACAGCTGTGTCCAGATATTCAAGATGTGGATACCACTGAACAGAATGGTGGATCCACCATTCATCCTGAGTGGGTGGCTGTGGAGGTATACTGAGTGAGGGGTTGGGGTGGCCATCATACTGAGTGGGAGGTTGTTAGGACCCTCATACTGAGTGGGGACTATCATACTGAGTGGGGGTATGTGGTAGCCATCATACTGAGTGAAGGGCTGTAAGAACCCTCATACTGATTGGGGGCAATCAAATTGAATGGGGGACAGTTTAGGGCATCATACTGAGTAGGAGACTAAGGGAACATCACACTGAGTGGTGGACCTAATGAGCTAGGGGCTGTGAGGCTAATATAATGAGGGGCTGTGTGGGGTTATCACAATGAGGGAGTGGCTGTGAGACCAACATATTGAGTCAGGGTTCCGAGTAAGCCACAATACTGAATGAGGAACTGTGAGGGCCATCTTACTGATTGGGGGCTATGGGGGTTATCACACTGAGAAAGAGAGGTGAGGGGCCATCTAGCTGAGTGAGAGGCTGTGGGAGCTATCATACTGAGTGGGGTGGTTTGTGGGACCATCATACTGAGTGTAGGCCATCATATGTTGTTTTGGCTCTGCTGACATTTTGTGAAAGGTCAGAGTCCCCCGGCAGTTCGTCCATGCTTTCCTTTGCGGTGGACTTCGGGAAAATGGCCGCCAGGAGGCGGTGCATGCGCAGATGGAGATCTTGGGACCAAGATCTCGAGAACTGAGATGTCAGCGCTGAAATCTCATCTCCTGAGATTCCGGCGGCCATTTTCCCAGAGTCCGTCCCACAGGAAAGCATGGACAAACTGCCGGGGGGATCTGGTCTTTCACAAAATGTCGCCCTGAGCCCCCTGGAACCCCTGGAGACTCCAGCATCACCCTGGGCAGCAGCGGACAACCGCGGGAGCAGCGGTGGACACCCCCTCATCCCAGCCTGTAACGGTAAGCAGTATATCCGTTTTGTAAGATGCACCCCCATTTCCCCCCCAAATTTCGGGGACATAAAGTGCGTCTTACAAAGCGAAAAATACGGTAAATCCCAAATACTAATAACTACAAATATAACTGTATAAACCCCTGGATTTACAATACTGTATGTTGATATATATATATACTACATCACCAAACAGTATATCTTTTCCTCTTTAGTTTTTAGCGAGAAAATGTAGTATTAACTAAAAAAGGATTACATGAAAAAAATAAATACAAAAAATAAAAATGGAAAATTAGCATTTTTTTCTGCCGTTAAATTAGATAGATGGTAATGTGTATTATTAGATCAGATGACCAGCAGTTTCCCAATACTATTAATACATTTTTTTCAGTTATTCATTGGACAATGTATTGTTATATAATAAGTATGACAAACTGGGTGCACAATAATAAGTAAGGAATAAGATTATGGTAAGTAGCCATGTACACAGACATGATTGCCAGCAGATCCCAATGACAGTGTGTGACAATTCATTCATCCATACACATATACACAAATTACATTTAAAATTGGCCGTTCTTCAGCTGCTTTGCAAAAAAAAAGCTCTAACCTATGTTTACCTTGAAATCTCGGAGAAATCGGAAGCTTTGAGCAAGACAGTAAGGGTTGGCAGGAGCACAAGTTGCCTTTCTGTATTGGAAAGACAAGTAAAGAGGGAAGCGTGCAGTGACACGGGGAACAGGTTGTATGGGAGGTTTGATGGGTGTGACAGAGATAGTAAAGGGTTGGTATGTGTGTTGTCCCTTGTTGTGTGTCACAGGTCATACCGGCTTATATGTTTCCCAGAGCACAGAAAACAATTGCTAGAGATGGCTTTGTGTGTCCCACTGATAAAGCAGGCTGCCCATGCTGCTCTAGGTCTTGTGTTTTACACCAGTGCGCTGTCATTTGCTGGAAAGCACAGTCATGCTATCAGAATTGTGCATAATTAGCATCCACTATAGTAGACTCATGAGACTGAACACTTTTTTTTTTTACCCTGCTGACCAGACTGATAATGTGCCTATAATATATGTGCGTAAAATCAGGAAGTGGTGACACTAGGCAACGCTTATCTTGTCTTATCATTCCCTTCAAGCCAGTCAATATTGGACAAACATTGCCCTGCTGACATGTAAAATTCTCATTATGTCATAACATGCACATTAACATGATATCATTTAGTTATATGTTAGGTGTCGTGCACACGCATCAGCTTCATATTTATATGGATTATTATATACTATTAGTAAAGATACAGTACAGACCAAAAGTTTGGACACACCTCATTTAAAGATTTTTCTGTGTTTTCATGACTATGAAAATTACAATTTTTAGTAGCAAAAAGCATAAGAAAAAACATGTAAAAACATGAAAGGTGTTAGAAAGTGGGAAACCAGAAAATGGCACAGGGACCCACCATAATTGCTACAGAGGCACTACAACAAACTACATACAAATGAGATAAACATAGTATACGTCAAAAATCTAAATGTGTAAGTACACAGTGCAAAAATAGCATAATACTGTGTACTTACACAGCTCGGTGCTCCGGTCATGTGACCCGACTCTCGCCCGTACTTTGGGCGGGGTCTGGTTCGCGTCCGGATCGTCGACTCTGATGCGCTCCCCATTGTCTTTCTCTGCATCGGACGGAGCGGTGTGCGCCACAAGTATCTGGTGCACCCTTATAGTCTTTTTATTTAGATCACTGGATGTTCCTCTATAAGTTGTTAGGTACTATTTTTTGAGGTGGAGCTTATTCTGGTGACACACCTCCAGCATTTGATTGGACACTAATTATACAATGCTCAACCCACTCCTATAGTGCAATATGTCCCTTATGTTAATCTGATGGGCGGATGCTAAGTGTGGTAAGGTCTGTGTAGTAGTCCTGATCGGTGATTGGGTGTGTAGATGTGTCACTCTGCACCCCCTTCGCTGATTGGTGACGGATGCAGCATCAAGTTCCGGCAGGTTTTCAGCCATAGAGAGGCAGTGTTAGTTTATTAGTTTTGTTATTTATTTGTCACGTCTTATGTGATAGGTTTTTCTAAACTATATATCCTCGCTCTTGTCAGTGTGATGCCACCCCCAGAAGAAGGCAGTTTGCCGAAACGTGCATAGGGGCTGGCATTGGCACCCACCTAGAGGTAATAAGGTTTATACTACTATTGGAGATCTTTTTCGGAGTCTGTTTTACGTCTGTAGAGATGCTATTTTTGCACTGTGTACTTACACATTTAGATTTTTGACGTACTCTATACTATGTTTATCTCATTGTATGTAGTTTGTTGTAGTGCCTCTGTAGCAATTATGGTGGGTCACTGTGCCATTTTCTGGTTTCCCACTTTTTAACACCTTTCATGTTTTACATGTTTTTTCTTATGCTTTTTGCTAATAAAAATTGTAATTTTTAATATAGTTGGTTCTTGTGTACACATTTTTTTCTCATCGGATTTTTTGTATGTTTATGTGCTGAACCCTCACTATGTCCATTAGTAGTGAAATAGGTTTAGTATCCATTTAGGGTTTTTTTGGTCTTTGTTTGGTGTTCTGGATACTCCCATTTTTTGATTCAACTCCGTTTCTTCATTATGACTATGAAAATTGTACATTCACACTGTAGGCATCTAAAGTATGAATTAACACATGCAGGGCCGGCGTCAGCACCCGGACAAGTGCTGGGGCCCTGGCGAGACTGGGGGGCCCATAACGGTAAGACACTTATGCCGGCATTGCCGACACTGATGCGCAGCGCATCATGCACTCCTGGGGGCCCCCCGAAGCCAGACTACATCATTCCTGAGTCCGACCCTCCCTCCCTGTGCTAGTGTGCTGTGTGCGGTGTGTGACTCCAGCCAGGACTCGGAGGCGGAGCTGGAGCCGATATATGATTCCCGGCACTGGCAGCAGGAGGCAGGACTCACTGACTGGGACTCACTGCAGCAGGAATACTCACCAATCACCATCCATGGGGATAGAAGAGTCACTTCCAGGCCGGCAGTCTTCACTTCCGGGTGAGAGTGAGGAGCTCGTCAATCCTAAGAAGAGCAGCGCTGACACACAGATCGCGTCACGACACAGTCCGAGACCCGGGTCCACCGTCCAGTTCCAGAGCAGCGAGCAGCAGAAGACGAGCAGCATTCGTCAGTGCATGTGTGCAGATCCTGTGTCCACAATGGTCAGGGGCGATGGTGATGGCATGGTGGTGGGTGAGCTGGGCTGCCTGTGTTATATACTACGTGGGCTGCCTGTGTTATATACTACGTGGGCTGCTTGTGTTATGTACTACGTGGGCTGCCTGTGTTATATACTACGTACGTGCCTGGGCTGCCTGTGTTATATACTACATACGTGCCTGGGCTGCCTGTGTTATATACTACGTTGTTGTGGCCGGCAATCAGGCAACACAGCGTGCAGTAATCAGCGCACATACAGAGATCTGGCAATAACCAAAAACAATAGGACGAGCTCTGAGACGTGGAATCTCTGTAGACTGCAGTACCTGATCTATCCTCACACAACTATAAGCAGCAGTGGATTGCGCCTATCAACTACCTATGCAACTCGGCACTGCCTGAGGAGCTGACTAGCCTGAAGATAGAAATACAAGCCTGACTTACCTCAGAGAAATACCCCAAAGGAATAGGCAGCCCCCCACAAATAATGACTGTTAGCAAGATGAAAAGACAAACGTAGGAATGAAATAGATTCAGCAAAGTGAGGCCCGATATTCTAGACAGAGCGAGGATAGCAAAGAGAACTATGCAGTCTACAAAAAACCCTAAAACGAAAACCACGCAAAGGGGCAAAAAGACCCACCGTGCCGAACTAACAGCACGGCGGTGCACTCCTTTGCTTCTCAGAGCTTCCAGCAAAAGTTAATAGCAAGCTGGACAGAAAAAACAGAAAACAAACTAGAAGCACTTATCTAGCAGAGCAGCAGGCCAAGGAAAGATGCAGTAGCTCAGATCCAACACTGGAACATTGACAAGGAGCAAGGAAGACAGACTCAGGTGGAGCTAAATAGCAAGGCAGCCAACGAGCTCACCAAAACACCTGAGGGAGGAAGCCCAGAGACTGCAATACCACTTGTGACCACAGAAGTAAACTCAGCCACAGAATTCACAACAGTACCCCCCCCTTGAGGAGGGGTCACCGAACCCTCACCAGAACCCCCAGGCCGACCAGGATGAGCCACATGAAAGGCACGAACAAGATCTGGGGCATGGACATCAGAAGCAAAAACCCAGGAATTATCTTCCTGAGCATAACCCTTCCATTTGACCAGATACTGGAGTTTCCGTCTAGAGACACGAGAATCCAAAATCTTCTCCACAATATACTCCAATTCCCCCTCCACCAAAACAGGGGCAGGAGGCTCCACAGATGGAACCATAGGTGCCACGTATCTCCTCAACAACGACCTATGGAATACATTATGTATGGAAAAGGAGTCTGGGAGGGTCAGACGAAAAGACACCGGATTGAGAATCTCAGAAATCCTATACGGACCAATAAAACGAGGTTTAAATTTAGGAGAGGAAACCTTCATAGGAATATGACGAGAAGATAACCAAACCAGATCCCCAACACGAAGTCGGGGTCCCACACGGCGTCTGCGATTAGCGAAAAGCTGAGCCTTCTCCTGGGACAAGGTCAAATTGTCCACTACCTGAGTCCAGATCTGCTGCAACCTGTCCACCACAGAATCCACACCAGGACAGTCCGAAGACTCAACCTGTCCTGAAGAGAAACGAGGATGGAACCCAGAATTGCAGAAAAATGGAGAGACCAAGGTAGCCGAGCTGGCCCGATTATTAAGGGCGAACTCAGCCAACGGCAAAAATGACACCCAATCATCCTGGTCAGCGGAAACAAAACATCTCAGATATGTTTCCAAGGTCTGATTAGTTCGTTCGGTCTGGCCATTAGTCTGAGGATGGAAAGCCGAGGAAAAGGATAGGTCAATGCCCATCCTACCACAAAAGGCTCGCCAGAACCTCGAGACAAACTGGGAACCTCTGTCAGAAACAATATTCTCAGGAATGCCATGTAAACGAACCACATACTGGAAGAACAAAGGCACCAAATCAGAGGAGGAAGGCAATTTAACCAAGGGCACCAGATGGACCATTTTAGAAAAGCGATCACAGACCACCCAAATGACCGACATCTTTTGAGAAACGGGAAGGTCAGAAATGAAATCCATCGAAATATGTGTCCAAGGCCTCTTCGGGACCGGCAAGGGCAAAAGCAACCCACTGGCACGTGAACAGCAGGGCTTAGCCCTAGCACAAATTCCACAGGACTGCACAAAAGCACGCACATCCCGTGACAGAGATGGCCACCAGAAGGATCTAGCAACCAACTCCCTGGTACCAAAGATTCCTGGATGACCGGCCAGCACCGAACAATGAAGTTCAGAGATAACTTTACTAGTCCACCTATCAGGGACGAACAGTTTCTCGGCCGGACAACGATCAGGTTTATTAGCCTGAAATTTCTGCAACACTCTCCGCAAATCAGGGGAGATGGCAGACACAATGACTCCTTCCTTGAGGATACTCGCCGGCTCAGATAACCCCGGAGAGTCGGGCACAAAACTCCTAGACAGAGCATCCGCCTTCACATTTTTAGAGCCCGGAAGGTATGAAATCACAAAATCAAAACGAGCAAAAAATAACGACCAACGGGCCTGTCTAGGATTCAAGCGCTTGGCAGACTCAAGATAAGTAAGGTTCTTATGATCAGTCAATACCACCACGCGATGCTTAGCACCCTCAAGCCAATGACGCCACTCCTCGAATGCCCACTTCATGGCCAGCAACTCTCGGTTGCCCACATCATAATTACGCTCAGCAGCAGAAAATTTCCTGGAAAAGAAAGCACATGGTTTGAACACTGAGCAACCAGAACCTCTCTGTGACAAAACCGCCCCTGCACCAATCTCAGAAGCATCAACCTCGACCTGGAACGGAAGAGAAACATCAGGTTGACACAACACAGGGGCACAGCAAAAACGACGCTTCAACTCCTGAAAAGCTTCCACGGCAGCAGAAGACCAATTAACCAAATCAGCACCTTTCTTGGTCAAATCGGTCAATGGTCTGGCAATGCTAGAAAAATTACAGATGAAGCGACGATAAAAATTAGCAAAGCCCAGGAATTTCTGCAGACTTTTTAGAGATGTCGGCTGAGTCCAATCCTGGATGGCCTGAACCTTAACCGGATCCATCTCGATAGTAGAAGGGGAAAAGATGAACCCCAAAAATGAAACTTTCTGCACACCGAAGAGACACTTTGATCCCTTCACGAACAAGGAATTAGCACGCAGTACCTGGAAAACCATTCTGACTTGCTTCACATGAGACTCCCAATCATCTGAGAAGATCAAAATGTCATCCAAGTAAACAATCAAGAATTTATCCAGATACTCACGGAAAATGTCATGCATAAAAGACTGAAAAACAGATGGAGCATTGGCAAGTCCGAACGGCATCACCAGATACTCAAAATGACCCTCGGGCGTATTAAATGCCGTTTTCCATTCATCTCCCTGCCTGATTCTCACCAGATTATACGCACCACGAAGATCAATCTTAGTAAACCAACTAGCCCCCTTAATCCGAGCAAACAAGTCAGAAATCAATGGCAAGGGATACTGAAACTTAACAGTGATCTTATTAAGAAGGCGGTAATCAATACACGGTCTTAGCGAACCATCCTTCTTGGCTACAAAAAAGAACCCTGCTCCCAATGGTGACGACGATGGGCGAATATGTCCCTTCTCCAGGGACTCCTTCACATAACTGCGCATAGCGGTGTGTTCAGGTACGGACAAATTAAACAAACGACCCTTAGGGAATTTACTACCAGGAATCAAATCGATAGCACAATCACAATTCCTATGCGGAGGTAGGGCATCAGACTTGGACTCTTCAAATACATCCTGAAAGTCCGACAAGAACTCTGGGATGTCAGAAGGAATGGATGACGAAATAGACAAAAATGGAACATCACCATGTACTCCCTGACAACCCCAGCTGGTTACCGACATAGAGTTCCAATCCAATACTGGATTATGGGCTTGTAGCCATGGCAACCCCAACACGACCACATCATGCAAATTATGCAGTACCAGAAAGCGAATAACTTCCTGATGTGCAGGAGCCATGCACATGGTCAGCTGGGCCCAGTACTGAGGCTTATTCTTGGCCAAAGGTGTAGCATCAATTCCTCTCAACGGAATAGGACACCGCAAAGGCTCCAAGAAAAATCCACAACGTTTAGCATAATCCAAATCCATCAGATTCAGGGCAGCGCCTGAATCCACAAACGCCATGAGAGAATACGATGACAAAGAGCACATTAAGGTAATGGACAAAAGGAATTTGGACTGTACAGTACCAATAACGGCAGAGCTATCGAACCGCCTAGTGCGTTTAGGACAATTAGAAATAGCATGAGTAGAATCACCACAATAGAAACACAGCCTGTTCAGACGTCTGTGTTCTTGCCGTTCTACTTTAGTCATAGTCCTGTCGCACTGCATAGGCTCAGGTTTACTCTCAGACAATACCGCCAGATGGTGCACAGATTTACGCTCGCGCAAGCGACGACCGATCTGAATGGCCAAGGACATAGACTCATTCAAACCAGCAGGCATAGGAAATCCCACCATTACATCCTTAAGAGCTTCAGAGAGACCCTTTCTGAACAAAGCCGCTAGTGCAGATTCATTCCACAGAGTGAGTACTGACCACTTCCTAAATTTCTGACAATATACTTCTACATCATCCTGACCCTGGCATAAAGCCAGCAGATTTTTCTCAGCCTGATCCACTGAATTAGGCTCATCGTAAAGCAATCCGAGCGCCAGGAAAAACGCATCAACATTACTCAATGCAGAATCTCCTGGTGCAAGAGAAAACGCCCAGTCCTGAGGGTCGCCGCGCAAAAAAGAAATAATAATCAAAACCTGTTGAATAGGATTACCAGAAGAATGAGGTTTCAAGGCCAAAAATAGCTTACAATTATTTCTGAAGCTCAGGAACTTAGTTCTGTCACCAAAAAACAAATCAGGAATCGGAATTCTTGGTTCTAGCATCGATTTCTGATCAATAGTATCATGAATCTTTTGTACATTTACAACGAGATTATCCATTGAGGAGCACAGAGCCTGAATATCCATGTCCACAGCTGTGTCCTGAAGCACTCTAATGTCTAGGGGAAAAAAAAGACTGAAGACAGAGCTAAGAAAAAAAAATGATGTCAGGATTTCTTTTTTCCCTCTATTGGGAATCATTGGTGTGGCTCCTTGTACTGTTGTGGCCGGCAATCAGGCAACACAGCGTGCAGTAATCAGCGCACATACAGAGATCTGGCAATAACCAAAAACAATAGGACGAGCTCTGAGACGTGGAATCTCTGTAGACTGCAGTACCTGATCTATCCTCACACAACTATAAGCAGCAGTGGATTGCGCCTATCAACTACCTATGCAACTCGGCACTGCCTGAGGAGCTGACTAGCCTGAAGATAGAAATACAAGCCTGACTTACCTCAGAGAAATACCCCAAAGGAATAGGCAGCCCCCCACAAATAATGACTGTTAGCAAGATGAAAAGACAAACGTAGGAATGAAATAGATTCAGCAAAGTGAGGCCCGATATTCTAGACAGAGCGAGGATAGCAAAGAGAACTATGCAGTCTACAAAAAACCCTAAAACGAAAACCACGCAAAGGGGCAAAAAGACCCACCGTGCCGAACTAACAGCACGGCGGTGCACTCCTTTGCTTCTCAGAGCTTCCAGCAAAAGTTAATAGCAAGCTGGACAGAAAAAACAGAAAACAAACTAGAAGCACTTATCTAGCAGAGCAGCAGGCCAAGGAAAGATGCAGTAGCTCAGATCCAACACTGGAACATTGACAAGGAGCAAGGAAGACAGACTCAGGTGGAGCTAAATAGCAAGGCAGCCAACGAGCTCACCAAAACACCTGAGGGAGGAAGCCCAGAGACTGCAATACCACTTGTGACCACAGAAGTAAACTCAGCCACAGAATTCACAACACTACGTAGGCTGCCTGTGCTATATACTACGTGGGCTGCCTGTGTTATATACTACGTACGTGCCTGGGCTGCTTGTGTTATATACTACGTGGGCTGCCTGTGTTATATACTACGTGGGCTGCCTGTGTTATATACTACCTACGTGCCTGGGCTGCCTGTGTTATATACTACGTGGCTGTGCTATATGCTATGTGGACTGCCTGTGTTATATACTATGTACGTGGGCTGCCTGTGTTATATACAACGTACGTGGGCTGCCTGTGTTATATACTACGTATGTGCCTGGACTGCCTGTGTTATATACTACGTGGGCTGCCTGTGTTATATACTATGTACGTGGGCTGCCTGTGTTATATACTACGTACGTGGGCTGCCTGTGTTATATACTACGTACGTGCCTGGACTGCCTGTGTTATATACTACGTGGGCTGCCTGTGTTATATACTATGTACGTGGGCTGCTTGTGTTATATACTACGTGGCTGTGCTATATACTATGTGGCTGTGCAATATACTACGTGGCTGTGCAATATACTACGTGGCTGGGCAATATACTATGTGTCTGCTATATACTACGTGTCTGTGCTATATACTATGTGGCTGTGCTATATACTACGTGTCTGTGCTAGATACTACGTGGCTGGGCAATATACTACGTGGCTGGGCAATATACTACGTGTCTGTGCTATATAGTACGTGGGCTGTGCTATATACTGTGTGGCTGTGCTATTTACTACGTGGCTGTGTTATATACTACATGGGCAGTGCTATACGCTACGTGGGCTGTGCTATATTTCTCTGCTGTATCTGTGGATCATGAATCGTGGTATGCGTTAAAGAGGGGAGCCCACTGAGACTCTTTTGACCGGGGCCCTCAAAAACCTGGAGCCGACCCTGAACACATGTGGAATTAAATACTTAACAAAAAAGTGTTAAACAACTGAAAATATGTCTTAAATTTTTAGGTTCTTCAATGTAGCCACCTTTTGCTTTGATGACTGCTTTGCACACTCTTGGCATTCTCTTGATGAGCTTCAAGAGGTAGTCACCGGGAATGGTTTTCACTTCACATGTGTGCCCTGTCAGGTTTATTAAGTGGGATTTCTTGCCATATAAATGGGTTTGGGACCACCAGTTGTGTTGTGCAGAAGTCTGGTGGATAAACAGCTGATAGTCCTATTGAATAGACTGTTAGAATTTGTATTATGGCAAGAAAAAAGCAGCTAAGTAAAGATAAACGAGTGGCCATCATTACTTTAAGAAATGAAGGTCAGTCAGTCCGAAAAATTGGGAAAACTTTGAAAGTGTCCCCAAGTGCAGTGGCAAAAACCATCAAGCGCTACAAAGAAACTGGCTCACATGAGGACCACCCCAGGAAAGGAAGACCAAGAGTCACCTCTGCTTCTGAGGATAAGTTTATCCGAGTCACCAGCCTCAGAAATCGCAGGTTAACAGCAGCTCAGATTAGAGACCAGGTCAATGCCACACAGTGTTCTAGCAGCAGACACATCTCAACAACAACCGCTAAGAGGAGACTTTGTGCAGCAGGCCTTCATGGTAAAATGGTGCTTTGGTCTGATGAGTCCAAATTTGAGATCTTTGGTTCCAACCACCGTGCCTTTGTGCGACGCAGAAAAGGTGAATGGATGGACTCTACATGCCTGGTTCCCACCCTGAAGCATGGAGGAGGAGGTGTGATGGTGTGGGGGTGCTTTGCTGGTGACACTGTTGGGGTTTTATTCAAAATTGAAGGCATACTGAACCAGCATGGCTACCACAGCATCTTGCAGCTGCATGCTATTCCATCCAGTTTGCGTTTAGTTGGACCATCATTTATTTTTCAACAGCACAATGACCCCAAACACACCTCCAGGCTGTGTAAGGGCTATTTGAACAAGGAGAGTGATGGGGTGCTACAGCAGATGACCTGGCCTCCATAGTCAACAGACCTGAACCCAATCGAGATGGTTTGGGGTGCGCTGGACCGCAGAGTGAAGGCAAAAGGGCCAACAAGTGCTAAGCATCTCTGGGAACTCCATCAAGATTATTGGAAGACCATTCCAGGTGACTACCTCTTGAAGCTCATCAAGAGAATGCCAAGAGTGTGCAAAGCAGTCATCAAAGCAAAAAGTGGCTACTTTGAAGAACCTAGAATATAAGACAAAATTTCAGCCGTTTCACCCTTTTTTTGTTAAGTATATAATTCCACATGTGTTAATTCATAGTTTTGATGCCTTCAGTGTGAATGTACAAATTTCATAGTCATGAAAATACAGAAAAATCTTGAAATAAGAAGGTGTGTCCAAACTTTTGGTCTGTACTGTATATTGTACATATCATACTGCCCTGTGTTATATTTAGCTCCATATTTATGTAAATATGGGGATTGGACAAAATCTATCATAATGTACAGTGTGGGCCATGTATATGTAAATAAAATGGGAATGGTTGGTGATATCAACTTCCCGTTTGTGGCACATTAGTGTATGGGAGGAGGAAAACTTTTCAAGATGGGTGGTGACCATGGCGGCCATTTTGAAGTTGGCCATTTTGGATCCAACTTTATAAATGGCCCACCCTGTACATTGTCATCTTAAGGGTACGTTCACATGATCAGTGTTTGTTCAGGCTTTCACGCAGCTGAATTTCTACATGAATCCCACACCTTAGCTCACTTACGTTTTTCCTTGCATTTTAGCGTGCATAATTGCATGTGTTTTTGTCTCTATGTGCTGTAGTGTGACTAATGGTTGGGTACTTGATGGGAGGTATGTGTCACAGAGATGGCTTGTCTTTGTGATGTAATCCGGAGTATTTCACTAGTGCCTGAGTGAAAGCACTAAGAGGTTTATTTGTTGCACCTGGGACCGGGTTACGGGTAGCTGTGAGACATGGGTAGGTCTAGCTACCCACATACCTCACCTTTGGGTGTGGTTACAGCATATATAATGGAGGCTGTTTTTTGGCACATGGTCTGTGTCTTGGGAGGGAGAAGGTCTCCTGTGTGTGTTTGGCTCCAGACTGAGCCTGAATACTAGGGGGTTACAACAGACTGTATGCCATACAGGCCTAGCAGAGCAGAACCCTGCTATAGACATTTGTATTTTCTTTGCCTGATCTGCAGGCTGTTTGTTTTCTGTTTGGCTTCTGGGTTTATGAAGCAATAAACCCATATGAACTTTTAATGGAACAAGCCTCCTGTCTTCCTACTGACGCACCCAAGTGAGTGCAACCCTTACAGTGCAAAAATATAGATAATGTGGTGCAAAGATATAGATAGTGTGGTACAACGGCGCATTCAGCTTCCAAGTGAGGTAGTCACAGGAATTCTCATCATTTCAATCTTCAACTGGTTTATTAAAATGTGCATCATAAACCAGGTCAACAGAAAAATAGCCATATTCAGACTTGTTGGTATAAACAATCAGCACTCTTTACAGTCTGTATAAATGCGAGAATCTGCCCACTCAGAAAACAGTGCTTAGCTCTCTTTAGCAAGAGCACTGCTCTGTAGGTCAGCTTCACTTCCAAAGCACACACAGAACAATCATTAAGTCCAGAGGTTTCACCTTTACATCCTGGACCACAACCTCGGGTGGAGTTATGATGAACAGATGTTCCGCCAAACTCTTTAGCTGTTAAACAAAAAGCTTGAACCGGTCATGGCCGATTAACTTCTCTCAGCACATAACATTCTGGAACAAACTTCCAGGTTCATATCACTGAAGCTAATAACCTCAATGAAACATATCTCCTCTCTATCACATTAACAGTGATCCTCTTACATATCCACCCATCTGCCCAAAGCCGGGGGAGTTTGGCACCTTCAGTCACTAGACAGGGAAGCCTTGACAGGGCATCTGTGTTAGCGTGTAGTTTCCCTGGCCTATGTTCCATGTGGAAGCTGAAGTCCTGGAGCGCCAGAAACCACCTAGTCACCTGGGCATTCTTCCCGTTCCTTTTACTGATCCATCTCAGGGGCGCATGATTTAACACTAACCTGAACTTTCGGCCTAGCAGGTAGTACTTCAAAGTGTCAATCGACCATTTGATGGCCAAATATTGTTTTCCACGATGGCGTAATTCTTTTCTCAGGAGGAGCCTTTCCTACTTAGATATAGAATTGAATGTTCCTCCCTTTTATTTCTTGTGACAAAACGGTGACCAACCCAACCTCTGATGCATCCATCTGGACCACAAACTCCTTCTTGAAGTCTGGTGCAACTAAGACTAGCTGTTTAAACAAGGCTAGCTTTAACTCCCTGAAAGCTGCCTCTGCTTTGGAAGTCCACTTGACCATCGATAACTTTGTGCCCTTAAGGAGGTCAATCAGGGCTGCAGCTCTCATGGCGAAATTCAAGATGACTCGCCGATAGTATCCTACAATTCCCAGAAACATTCTACCCTGTTGTTTTTGGAGACTGGTTGTGACCAATTTTGGATCGCCTACACCATGTTTTCCTGCAGCTTGCTTTCTCCCCTACCGAATATATAACCCAGGTATTTGGCCTCATCCTACCCCATGGCACATTTGTTTGGGTTTATGGTAAACCCCGCCTTCATCCGAGCATTCATTACCACCTGAATCTTCTGCAGATGACTTTCTCAATCAGGGCTGAAGATCACAATATCATCTAGGTAAGGCTACTTTCACATTTCAGTCTTTCCTCTGCTGTCGCAATACGTAGATTTTTGAAAATGCAGGATCCTGCAAAAAATTTTGCAGGATCCTGCATTTTCCCATAGACCTGTATTAGCGACGTATGTACTCATATTTTGTTTGCCGGGCACTGGATCATGCGAAATGTGACTGCGAACTGTCCTCCATGTTATGCTCTCCCTCACAGACTGTCCTCCATGTTATTCTATCTAACACACACTGTCATCCATGTTATTTTCTCCCTCACAGACTGTCCTCCATGTTATTCTCTCTAACACACACTGTCATCCATGTTATTTTCTCCCTCACAGACTGTCCTCCATGTTATTCTCATCCTCACAGACTGTCCTCCATGTTATTCTCTCCCTCACAGACTGTCCTCCATGCTATTCTCTCCCTCACAGACTATTCTCCATGTTATTCTCTCCCTCACAGACTGTCCTCCATGTTATTCTCATCCTCACAGACTGTCCTCCATGTTATTCTCTCCCTCACAGACTGTCCTCCATGCTATTCTCTCCCTCACAGACTATTCTCCATGTTATTCTCTCCCTCACAGACTGTCCTCCATGTTATTCTCTCCCTCACAGACTGTCCTCCATGTTATTCTCTCTAACACACACTGTCATCCATGTTATTTTCTCCCTCACAGACTGTCCTCCATGCTATTCTCATCCTCACAGACTGTCCTCCATGTTATTCTCTCCCTCACAGACTGTCCTCCATGTTATTCTCTCCCTCACAGACTGTTCTCCATGTTATTCTCTCCCTCACAGACTGTCCTCCATGTTATTCTCTCCCTCACAGACGGTCCTCCATGTTATTCTCTCCCTCACAGACTGTCCTCCATGTTATTCTCTCCCTCACAGACTGTCCTTCATGTTATTTTCGTTCTAGTATATTTATGTAGTTTATTTATGAACGCTGATTGGTCGAGGCTGGCCGGGCGCGACCAATCAGCGACGCGGGATTTCGGTTACAGACACTTAGACAATTATATATAAATTTTAAGCTTTAATATAAAAATATATAGTGCTTACAATAATTATATACAAAGGTAAAAATAAAACAACACACAAATATGCAAAACAGCTATAAAATAAAAAGGGAACAATAACACAAATACCTAAACATTTCCATGTACACTTACCTTCTGTTTTCCTTGAGGGGAGGAGAAGTGGATTATGGAGCACATCAGCCTTCCAGGCTGCCCTCACTTATGGACAACATCTCATTGTGTCCCCCAGCTTTTATAGCTGACCATAGGCTCATATTTCCAGGATAATTCAAATTTGCCCCTTTAAAAGATGCTGTTTGTGAGATGGACTAAGCTGTGGCATTTTAAATATCCTGTGTCTAGTACAAAACACTTGGGAACCCCTTTGAAGCTCATGGTCCAGGTACCATGATTGACGCCTCAGGCAAAAGCCCGTTTGTGTTTGCAATACTGGTATATCCAGTTTCACCCTTTTGACAACTAAATGTAACTCTACTGCTGTTAAGCTTTTTCCTTATTGATTATATATTTCCTTCAACCCCCGCCCCTACTTTTGAACGTGCATGGGAGTTTGACTTACTGGTCAGCTCCCTAGCACCTATCCAGTTTAGGTCCCCATTGGCGAGATAAACCATCAGCATTGCCATGGTCAATTCCTTTCTTATGTTGAATTGTAAAATCATATTGCTGCAAAATCTGGCTCCATCTGAGCAATTTCCCATTATCCTCTACTACTCTGTTGAGTCAACTCAGTGGGTTATGATCTGCGATCACAGTGAAGTTGCGTCCATAGAGGTATAGCTGTAGTTTCTGCAGGGTCCACACAATTGCTAAACACCTTTTCAATTGTGGCATAAGCAACCTCTCTTGGCAGGAGTTTCCTGCTTAGGATTGGGTGCTCTTCACCTTGCTGGTTTACCTGGATGAGAACCGCACCTAACCCATAATACTGGCATCAGTCTGTACTACAAACCTACGGGTGAAACCTGGGGCCTGAAGAATGGGTGAACTAGTCCATGCTGATTTTAGGGCACCAAAGGATTCCTCACATTGAGAAGTCCAGGACATAATTTTGGAAAGTTTTTTCAGGTCAGTTAATGGCTTAGCCAGAGCACTGTAGTTTGGCACAAGCTTCTTATAGTAGCCAGCTGTACCCAGGAAATACATTACTTGCCTCTTCGTTCATGGGGTAAGCCAGGTCGTGATGGTTTCTACCTTTCCTCGTTTGGATTTTAGCACCCCACCCCCAACATGGTGACCAGGGTATTGTGCTTCCAGAATTGCTGACACTTCCCTGCCTTAACAGTCAGACCTGCTGTGTTAAGTCTCTGCAGAAAAGTAGACAGATGCTCAGGGTGTTCCTCCCAGGAATTACCAAAAATGGTTATATCATCCAGATAAGCAAATGCAGAACCATCAAATCCCTCCAGTAGCTGATTAACCAACCACTGGAAGGTGGCAGGGACATTTTTCATATCAAATAGCCTCACCAGAAACTCAAAAAGACAAAACAGTGTTATAAAAGGCAGACCTCTTTTCTGTCTCTCTTGTCATGGGTATCTGCCAATATCCCCTACTTAAGTCTATAATGGCCATGTAAGATGCATGAGCCAGCTGTTCCAACAGCTCCTCTATCCTCAGCATGCGGTAGGCATCAAACATTGTAAACAATTTAAATTTCCAGTAATCTACGCAAAATGGGTGCTACAGTCTTTTTTTGGACAAAAACTACAGGTGAGGGCCAGGCCATAATGAAAAGAAAAATGGAAAGGGGAAACTGTTTGCAAGTATGTCTATGTAAGCACTGAGTTGAACCTTAGAACTGGTGCACTCCTGACAAGGATACAAGTTCTTTAGTACAGAGAACATTTACTTAAAGTACTAATGCTCTAATAGAAGATAGAAAAAAATGTATCCCACCGCTCACCACCAAGTTGTCACATACACACTTCTCAACACGTGATTTGAAGGGCGACTGCACAGGTTAATTTATCTTCTCTCACTCAATTGAGCTCTCAATCGCTGTTTTAGGCTATAAAGTGAGTATAAATAACACCCCCACACATTCAGTACACCCCAGTTTCTTAACTCACTGCCACCACTCAAACACAAAGGGTGATGAGTCCCCAAAATATATTACTGTCAGACAATCAAAAAGGTCACACACTCTCTGGAGGGCTATAGATTTTTTTTAGCGCATACAAGGGTCAAACTTATTAAAGATTTAAGCTTTAAATATAAAAGTATACAGTGCTTACAATAATATGTAAAAATTTAAAAATAAATCGACACAAATATGCATAACAGTTATAAAATAAAAAGGGAGAAAGAACACAAATATCTAAACAATTCAGTCTACAGTTAGCTTCTGTTTTTTTTGAGCTGAGAAGTTGATTATGGATCACATCAGCTTTCCAGGCTGCCATCACATGTGAACAACATCTTTTTATGTCATCCAGCTTTTTATAGTCCTGACCATAGGCTCATATTTCCAGGATGATCCAGATTGGCCTCTTTAAAAGATGCTGTTTGTGAGTCGATGACAGGCCAAACTGTGGAATTTCAAATATCCTGTGTCTAGTACAGACCATTTGCTAACCCCATTGAAGCTCATAGTCCAGGGGCTATGATGCTATAGTTAACACCTCCAGCAGCAAAAACCCCTCTGTCTTTGCAATAATGGTATATCCAGTTTCACCACTAAATGTAACTGCTGTTATGCTTTGCCATTATTGATTATATATTTCCTTCACACTCAGGAATCTCAGACTCATGGGTTGCTGTCTCCTCCTCATCGCTCCCAAGCATACACAGGGGGAGCCCATCCACCTCCAACTGTGATGGGGATTTTTTACGGGCGAACCCGCTCTTAAACGAGTCACTTGGCAACATCCCTTTTTGCCAGGCCGGATAAGCATAATACGAACCGCGCCGTCCTAGGCTGCAGTCCATTGGTTCACTTGACATAGGACGAGCGGCTATGTGCCCCGGACCCTGACATCTCCAACAAATTAAGTCCTTAAACCTGACCCATGGCAACGCCTCAGTGAGCCCTTGGATGCCCCACCCCCCATTTGCGGCTCAAGCACCCATTTTTTTAATCAGTCTCCTTTTGGGTACCCCAATACGGGAGTGTGAAGACACCAGGTTTCTCTAATGATTTTTCGACCACCTGGCACCTTTGCACTAGGCCAACCAGTTTGTCTACATTTTGAGGATCTCCCTGGGCAACCCCGGGTCTGCACAAGTTTAGGAAGAGTGCATAAACCTGTCCATTACCACGCACTCAACCATCTGGGCTGAAGTGGAGGGGTCCAGAAGCAACCACTTCTGAACTAACTGTAGCAAGTCAAACATTAGGGAGTGAGGAAGGGGTGGGGATTTTCACCTGTGGACCCGTTGTGCCCTGAGAGACAAAGTCACTCCCAAGGGTGCCAAAATTTCTGTCTTTAGTTTGGCATATTCCTTTAAGCCCTGTAAAGCGAGGTCATAATAAGCTTTTTTGGGCTTGGCAGTTGGATAGTGTACCAGCAGCTCTGCCCACTCTGCGACCCTTTCAAATACCGCCAAAAATGCTTCGGCACAGTCCCCCAGGTCATCTTTTGCATGGCACATCTTACCACCTTCTGGACATGTGAGTCTGGACATCTGGACTTGGAGGTGGGGCAGTTTATCTGTCTTGAACATCCCTTGCCAGGATTTCCATCTGCCATTGCTACTGTTGTATCTGTTGTATCAGGAGTTTGTCTCCTGCTGGGCCAATGGTTATTGGCCCCTTCCCAGCTATCACACTACACGGGAGTGAGACAGAGGAAATGGTGAACCCAAGAGTGGACCCTCTGGGTCACGGCCCCAGAGCCCCCAAGGGCGAGCAAACCTGATGGACGCACCCCCTATTCAGGGAGTGTTAGGAGGAGGCCCAAGGAGGATGGAACCGCAACTGCCGGAGCCAAAGGGACGACTGGGTGAAGTTGGTAAACAGGAACGATGAGGATGATGAGGCGGTGAGCTGGAAAAGAAACACAAATATTAGGTGACGGCAATACTATGAGTATGGAAGCTGCGGAGGACAAAAGAACCAGGAACAAGCACGGAAGGAAAGAAGCACTGGAAGACAACACAAGAGAACGGCCTGAGCACGATGCTTGATAAACAGAACCGCAGCAACGAAGACACACAGGCGCTTTACCTGAGGAAGCGCCGAGCAGAAATACCTGGTGGGCGCAGCCATATTGGAGGCGGAGCCACCGGGGCACGACCTCCCAGAAGGACGAGCGGCAGAGGAGACGCTACGGCGCATGCGTGGACCGCCGACGCGCCGAGAGCCAGAGAAGTCAGGCAGAGGAGGACGAGGAGGGACGTCGGGAGCACGCCGGCCGGACAGGTGAGTATCAGTGATCGTGACAGTACCCCCTCTCTTATTCCCCCTCTTTTTAAAGCTGGAAAGAAACCTCTTCAAAATATGGGGTGCATTGATGTTTTCTCGAGGTTCCCACGATCTCTCCTCAGGACCAAATCCCTTCCAGTCAATTAGAAATAACGTCCGACCCTTAACCGTCTTTTGGGCTAAAATATCCCTCACTTCAAATTGATCGTCGGAAGAGGAGAAAGAAGGGACAAAAGATGAAGATGAGTGAAAACGATCAAATACTGCGGGTTTAAGAAGCGAGACATGAAAAGTATTAGGAATACGCAAAGAGGCAGGTAATTTTAACTTATAAGCTACATCATTGATTTGACTAGAAATTTCAAAGGGACCAATGTAATGAGGACCCAGTTTATGTGAGGGAATTTTTAGTCTAATGTAACGAGAGGAGAGCCAGACCTTATCTCCTGGTTGATATGGAGGAGTATCAAGACGTCTCTTATCTGCATACCTTTTCATACGATCAGTTGCATTTATAAGCGACTCTTTAGTCTCTCGCCAAATTTTGGAGAACTCCAAGGACAGAGAATCCGCCGCCGGTACGCCTGAAGTGCAGAAAATGGGAAAAGGAATGCCAGGGTGTTGCCCAAAGACCACAAAGAATGGAGATTTAGTAGAAGATTCACTAGGATGATTGTTATAGGCAAATTCAGCCCATGGAAGCGAGGAAACCCAATCATCTTGATGAGCATTGGAGAAATGTCGTAGATATGACGTGAGAACTTGATTGACACGCTCAACCTGGCCATTAGACTGAGGATGATAAGCGGAGGAAAAATCCAAAGTCACCTTCATTAAACCGCACAGCGCTCTCCAAAATCGGGCGGTGAACTGAACTCCTTGAGCCGAAACAATATGCAGAGGAAAACCGTGAAGTCGGATGATATGAAGGATGAAGATCTTTGCCAACTCGGGAGCAGATGGTAATCCAGACAAGGGTATGAAGTGAGCCATCTTGGAAAATCGATCCACGACCACCAGAATAAAGGAGCAATTTGAGGAGCGAGGGAGATCCGTGATAAAGTTCATAGCAATATGACTAGAATGGACTGGAAGCGGATGCAAGAGTCCAGAAGGTAATTGCCGAGGAACTTTGTTTTTAGCACAAGAAGAGCACAAAGCGGTGAAGTCCAGGACATCTCGACGAAGAGACGGCCACCAATAGAGGCGTGCTATAAGAGAGAGTGTCTTCTTACCTCCTGCGTGCCCGGCAAATTTGGAGGAGTGACCCCACTGCAGAACCCTCCTCCTGTCACCACTTGCCACGAAGGTCCTTCCAGGAGGCGGAGATATTACATCCAAAGGAGCCACAGAAATGATCCTAGCTGGATCAATAATATGTGCTGGACTCTACTTCATCCAAAGGTTGAAATGATCACGAAAGAGCATCAGCTATGACATTTTTATCACCAGGACGGAAGTGGAGCTCAAAATCAAAACATCCAAAAAACAAGGATCATCTGGCTTGTCGTGGATTCAGGGCAGATTGAAGGTCAGATTCTTATGATCCGTGAAAATAATGAAGGGATGAACAGCCCCCTCGAGGAGATAACGCCACTCCTCTAAGGCCAACTTAATGGCCAACAGTTCCTTGTCTCCGATGGAATAATTACGTTCTGAGGAGGAGAATGATTTGGAGAAGAAGCCACACGTGACGATACATCCAGAAACTGACCTTTGTAAGAGGACTGCTCCAACTCCCATGGAAGATGCATCCACCTCAAGAACAAAAGTTTTGTTGGCATCTGGACGGTGTAGCGCTGGAGCAGCAGCAAATCTCTGTTTCAAAGTTAGAAATGCGTTCTGCGCTTCTGAGGACCAGTTGTTGGAATTGACTCCTTTGCGAGTGAGAGCTGAGATGGGCTTGGTTAAGGAGGAGAAATGAGGAATAAATTGCCTATAGTAATTGGCGAAGCCAAGAAAACGTTGAATGGCTTTTACCCCAAAAGGCCGTGGCCAATCCAGAACAGCAGACACCTTGGCTGGATCCATTTTAAGACCGGCATCTGAAACAATATAACCAAGAAAAGGTACATATTTTTCAATCTTGGTGAAAAGATGATTCTCTCGGAGGCGCTGTAAAACTAGACAGACGTCACGTCGATGGGTAGAGAGATTTGGAGAGAAGATGAGTATGTCGTCAAGATAGACCACGACACTAACATAAAGGCAATCTCTGAAGACATCGTTTACGAATTCTTGGAATACAGCAGGTGCGTTGCAGAGTCCGAAAGGCATAACCAAGTATTCATAGTGACCGTCACAAGTATTCATCAACTGCACAAATACGGACCAAGTTGTAGGCTCCTCAAAGATCCAGCTTAGTGAACACTCGTGTGCCTCTTAAACGGTCAAAGAGCTCGGAGATTAATGGCAATGGGTATTTGTTTTTCACCATTATGTTGTTCAAACCTCTGTAATCTATGCAAGGGCGAAGAGAGCCATCTTTTTTTTTGGACAAAAAAAGAAACCTGCTCCGGCAGGAGAAGAGGATTTCCCAATGAAACCTTTGGCGAGGTTTTCTTGAACATACTCCGACATGGCTTGAGTTTCTGCAGGCGAGAGGGGATAGATTCTTCCTCGCGGAGGCATGGTACCAAGAACGAGGTCTATTGGGCAATCATAGGACCGATGTGGAGGAAGATTTTCTGCTTCCTTTTTATTAAAGACATCAGAAAAGGAAGAGTAGACAGAAGGCAGACCAGGAAGAGCAAGAACCACCAACAGGAGGTACCGGCAACAAACACCGGGCCCGACAAGAATCCCCCCAATGAAAAACATTGCCATTATGCCAATCTTAATGCGGGCTTGTGGGTCCGCAACCATGGTAGACCCAGGAGAATAGGATGCAAAATACTGGCTAGAACATAAAACGCAATTCTCTCTTTATGCAAAACCCCAACTTGAAGTTCTACTACCTGTGTGACCTGGATTATAGTCTCTTGTAGGGGCTTGCCATCCACCAAAGCGAGGAAAAGAGGGTTTTCTAAGGTCCTAATGGGAACAGAAAATCTAATAACCTCCTCTAGCCTAATAAAATTCCCAGCTGCACCCGAATCAATATAGGCTAGCAAGGAATAGCGTTTACCAGAGACGTGCAGTAAGACAGAAAGCGTGAGGGGTAGTGAGGTATTACATGCACCTAGGGAGGCCTCTCTTACCTGGCCTAGGCGGAGGAGTTTTCCGGACGATCTGGACAGGCACGGAGGAGATGGGAGGCACTGCCACAGTAGACCCTGTGTGCGTCTCTCCTGGCGCCGTTGCTCAGACATTTTGAGCCGGTCAACTTGCATCGGCTCGGGCACAGATACAGTGGTAGATACCCGGGGTCTAGGACTAGGTGGTCTACGTGTTGGCAGGGAAGATCGAGGAATCCTTTTCTCACGTGCTCGCTCCTGAAATGGAAGGTCAATACGGGTAACCAAAGATATCAGATCCTCCAAATTGGTTGGAGTATCACGACCCACTAACTCATCTTTAATACGCCTGGATAAACCTCGCCAAAATGCCCCCCCAAAGCCTCATTATTCCAACCCAAGTCGGAAGATAACGTGCCGAACTGAATGGCATACTGACCAACAGATAGGGACCCCTGTTGTAAATTAAATAGAGATTCTGTAGTAGAGGCCAGGCGACCTGGTTCGTTGAATACTCGACGAAACGTCTCAAAGAAATTTGCTAAATGTGAAATCACTGGATCGTCATGCTCCCAGAGGGGATTTACCCACGCCAACGCATCTCCCTCTAGGTGAGAAATTATAAAAGCTATTTTGGCCCGATCAGTGGGGTATTGAAAAGGCAAAAGCTCAAAATGGAGGCGACACTAATTTAAGAATCCTCGACATAATTTGGGATCACCGTTATAGCATGGAGGTTTGGCCAGACGAGGAGATGCGTGAGAAGCCGGGACCGGTGCGACAGCAGACGCGGAAGTCTGCAGAGAGAGAAGCCGAGTATCTACAGAGGCCATATAACTCAAAATTTGAGCCTGAGTGTCTCGCTGTTGCGCCAGCTCTTGCTGCAAACTGGCCAATACAGAAGCATTCCCGGGGTCAGAGGACTGAAGTGAGGACAGATGGGTGTCCATGGACTTCATAAAGGCCATCATACGGGACTGATTTTCACAAAGAAAGAGTAACTCTTTCTGAGCAGCAGAGGCTCCAGCGGGATCCATGGCCTGTGTGTACTATCACGCTACATGGGAGTGAGACAGAGGAAATGGTGAACCACAGAGTGGACCCTCTGGGTCGCGGCCCAGAGCCCCCAAGGGCGAGCAAACCTGATGGACGCACGCCCTATACAGGGAGTGTTAGGAGCAGGCCCAAGGAGGATGGAACCGCAACTGCCGGAGCCAAAGGGACGACTGGGTGAAGTTGGTAAACAGGAACGATGAGGATGACGAGGCGGTGAGCTGGAAAAGAAACACAAATATTAGGTGACGGCAATACTAAGAGTATGGAAGCTGCGGAGGACAAAAGAACCAGGAACAAGCACGGAAGGAAAGAAGCACTGGAAGACAGCACAAGAGAACGGCCTGAGCACGATGCTGTTTAAACAGAACCGCAGCAACAAAGACACACAGGCGCTTTACCTGAGGAAGCGCCGAGCAGAAATACCTGGTGGGCGCCGCCATATTGGAGGCGGAGCCACCGGGTCACAACCTCCCAGAAGGCTGAGCAGCAGAGGAGACACTACGGTGCATGTGCGGACCGCCGACGCGCCGAGAGCCAGAGAAGTCGGGCATAGAAGGACGAGGAGGGACGTCGGGAGCGCGCCGGCCGGACAGGTGAGTATCAGTGATCGTGACACCAGCCTAAAAATACCAGCCCACAGGCATCCCAGAATTGGCGCATCGATTAGATGCACCAATTCTGGTGTTTTGCCTCAGCTCTTCCTGATTGCACTGCTGTGGTGGCAATTGGGGTAATATTTTTTGGGTTTGATGTCAGCTGTGTAATGTCAGCTGGCATCAACCTAAAACAATTAGCAATGGAGAGGCAGCTATCAGATGCCCCCATTACTAACCCAGTAAGTAAAAAAAAAAAAAAACAGAAAAAAACAACAACTTTATTTTAATAAAGACTCCTCCACAGTACAGCTATTCACAGGTGCCAGGTAGAGTCACTGGCTCTCATTGAGAGAAGCATTGAGCCAGTGGCTCTGCTGAGAGTCACTACCTGGCGCCTGTGAATAACTGTACTTTACTCCTATTCACAGATGCCGGAGACATTGAGAATCATGGATTACATCTGAGGAACATTTTTTGTTAATAAATTGGAAAACAAAGAATAGTGAAGAGGAGTCTTTATTAAAATAAAGGTTTTTTTCTGTGTATGTTTATAACCCCTTAACTACTGCCGATGTGCCTTCTATTGGCGGCAGTTAAGGGTACTTAAACCACAGTGCCACTTTTTAACGGCTCTGATGATTAAGGTTATAGTGCCCCCCAGAGTCAGAATTTCTCTGGGGTCTTGGCTACTGGGGGTAGCTGAGACCTCAGGGAATATGATTTGGGTCGGTTTTTACCGACTCCGGTCCGATTATAATGTCACGGGGCTGCCAAGAGAGACTAAGGCTGGTTACCCGGGCCCCTGCATTATCCCTCAGACTAGGGGAAACCCTGTCTGTCCCTCTCCCAGAATTTACACTGATGGTGTGCTTGTCTGGGCCGCCAGGCCTGGCCCTAACTCCTGTTTCAGCCCTATGCTGAAACCACCACCCGCCACCCAGTGAAGAGACCACACACCAATCCCCCACAGAAAGCACAGACAGGGAAAACTAAAAACGCACCACGCCGCAAGCACACAGGAAAATACGATAATGTGCACAGGGCAATATAAATACAAATATAGGAAGGACAAATATAACAATGGATCATACACCACCAGATACGATATTACTTCTCCAAGACCACTACTCCAGACCGCAATCACTAGGCACGAGGCACAAGCTATAATCGGCGACGCCCAAAGTCCAGCAAGACTATTTAAAGGCCATGGGCGTAACCCAACCTCCAACCCGATTACCAACTAAATTAACCCCGAGAAACCTGGATAAAGTCTAGCCGGCGCCACTGAGCGTATAGTGGTCGTAATTGGAATTACCGCTGTCTGTCGGACGCCCTAGTGTGAATAGCGTCCGACATGACAATCAGGCTGGAATGGTCCATGGTTATTGGACCCTTCACAGCCTTAAAATACCAACTTGCTGCCTCCCCAGAAGTGGCACATCACATTAGGTGCACCAATTCTGGTGTTTCACCTTCGCTCTTCCTGATTGCCCTAGTGCGGTGGCTATCGGGGTAATGGTAGTTGGGGTTGAGATCAGCTGTGAATTGTCAAAAATCACAGCTGGCAGCAATCCACAGTGTTAGTAAAGGAGAGGTGTCTATCAGACACCCCCATTACTAACCCAGTAATCAAAAATAAAGAACACATGTACAAAAAAATACTTTATTTGACAAAACATTCCCCCATACATTTCCTAGTTCACCAATTTATTAAAAAAAACAAGCCATAGAGGTACGACATAGTCCAGAGAATCCATTGTAGTTCAATGTATCCGCCGTAGTCTACAAATGAATATCTGAAAAACATAAAAAGAGAGAAAAAAACTAAGACACTGCTCCTCGTTCACCAATTTATTAGACAAATCACAGCTGACATCAGCCCCAAGCCCCATTACTTCGATAGCCACTGCACCAGAGCAATCGGGAACAGTGAGGCAAAACACCAGAATTGGCGCATCTCATGTGATGCGCTAATTCTGGGGTAGCTGCGAGGTTGTATTTTTAGATTGGACCTTCCCAGACGGATCAGCTCTCAGCTGTCTACTTTACAAATAAGGGGGGGATCCCGTGTTTTTTTCATTTAGTTATTTATTTAATAAAAATCTGTCTAAAAAGCTCCAAAGAGCGCAATTTCATGTCAGAGATTTAATTATATGTTTACTAGATTGTGGCCCGATTCTAACGCATCGGGTATTCTAGAATATGCATGTCCCCGTAGTATATGGACAATGATGATTCCAGAATTCGCGGCAGACTGTGCCCGTCGCTGATTGGTCGAGGCAACCTTTATGACATCATCGTCGCCATGGCAACCATTATGACATCATCGTCGCTGTGCCCGTCGCTGAATCAGAAACGTGGGATTTCTACGTCCTTTATAACATCATCATCGCTGTGCCCGTCGCTGATTGGTCGAGGCCGCCAAGCCTCGACCAATCAGAGACGCGGGATTTCTACGTCGATACTGTGCCGGTCGCTGATTGATTGGTCGAGGCCGCCAGGCCTCGACCAGAGACGTGGGATTTCCAGGACAGACAGACAGACAGACAGAAAGACAGACAGACGGAAAAACCCTTAGACAATTATATATATAGATAAGTCTGTCACTCTGTCTGCCTATCTGTATGTCACTCTTTCTATATGTATCTATTATCTATCTCTACAGAACAGAGAGAAAAAAAAACACTTCTCCAATGATTAATGTAAAAATCCTTAATTTGTACATCAATTCAAAGGGATACACATATTAAAACCATTTAAAAAGAGAAAATAGGGGAATGTGTTGGATGCAAAAAACAGACCCAGGGCACAATATAAATACACCACATTGGATGTAAATATAAGATGGATATGTGTACTGTACACACAATATAAATGATATATACACAATGGATGGTAGTGGCACAGAGTAAATAGATATAAATGTATATGTAAAAACAAAACAAAATGTAAATAGGGTGTGTGCAAATAATGCTCCTAGGTGTGACAGTATGGGAATCTCACAAAGACAGATTTAGCCAGTGCATACAAATGAGCAGACCAAGATGCGAAATCAAATAACTACAACAAATTACCATAATATGTTTAATACAAAACAATGCAGGAGAATAGTTACTATATGAATGTGCCCCAGGGACGTCCAGGCGGTATTTGACTCTCATGTTGACACTTACATGCACTGCTGTCTAAAAACGCATGCAAAAAACGCAAGCAAAAATGCTAAAAAAAAGCGGCAAATCCACAACAATTTTTATACTTGTGCAAGGATTTATTATGCTTTGCTTATATAGCGCTATCATATTCCGCAGCGCTGTACATACATTATCATCACTGTCCCCAATGAGACTCACAATCTAAATTCCCTATCAGTATGTCTTTGGAATGTGGGAGGAAACCGGAGAACCCGGAGGAAACCCACATAAACACGGAGAGAACATACAAACTCCTTGAAAATGTTGTCCTTGGTGAGATTTGAACCCAGGACCCCAGCGATGCAAGGCTGCTAACCACTGAGCTACTGTTCTACAGTACTCTCATTCACTTTGATGGCATCAGGATTGCCTTCAGATTTTGTTGATAAATCGGCGCAGCAAAAACGCTGCAAGAACGCATCAAAAACACAAAGTGTGCACATGGCCTCAATGTGGGTTTTTGTTAACTTCATTTCCTGTGATGTTTTGTTTGATGGGAGTCTCAAGTAGGATCATCACAGGAGACTGGTGCTGCACTCACTTCCCTACAGTATCTATCGGCCCGATTGGAACAGGACATCGGAGGGTGGCACTGCAGTCTCCTACCATGGTATCTTTCATCACCACCCTCTGAATATGTCCTGGATCCATGGTGCTGAAAGAAGCTGTGGAAGAAAAGACCAAGGCACGCACTCAGCTTCTGTCCCAGGCTGCAGCTCCTTACTGAGAAAGGAGACGTCTTCAGGGAGTGATGATAAAAGCAGGGTGATTGACAGCAGTGATGCAACACAGTTTCTATCACTGCCCTCAAATGAATCATTAGGGGGCAGCACTGGTGCCACTCACCCTGTTTCTAACATCGCCCCCGTTGACTATTTTTATCATTAAAATGTTGCCATATTCTTAAATTTTTCATAATTAGAAGGTTTAATAGAAAAAAATAGACCACAGAATTTCTTACAAAATGTCTCACGAATGTGGTAATTTGTATGTAGTCATACAATGCTGATTGTTCCAATCTCTTTCAGAGCACAATTTTGGTGTAAAAAATTGTGGGTGCAAAGACGCATTGCAGAGCACCTGGGGTGCCAGAACAGAAAAAACCTCGCAATTGACCCCAATTGGATAGCAGACTCCTAGCAGTACTCATCCAGGGTGTAGTGAGCATTTTGAAAACATTTTTTTATAATGTTATGTAAAATTGAAAAATTACATTTTTCCAATAAAATGTTGCTTAAGAAAGAGGAAGTGCGTGCACACACCCTAAGCACAGTGCCTGGAGACCTGTATACACCCCAGGCAGCAGCAGACCCGGAAGGATCAGGATGGGAGCCTCAGCGATGAGTACGCTGGTGTCTCTGCAGGGAGACAGGGACTGCAGGCAGAGACGCAGGCGCTACACTCTCCCACTAATGACCCTATATTGGAATTGATCTAGTGTTTTCCTGGTATGTGAATTTTGTAGCAGCATACGTGCATTATGTAGTGTACGACAGGTTGGCATATGTGAGTAGTGTAGAGCAGAGGTCCCCAACTCCAGTCCTCGAGGCCCACCAACAGGTCATGTTTTCAGGATTTCCTTTGCATTGCACAGGTGATGCAATTATTACCTGGGCAAGACTAAGGAAATCCTGAAAACATGACATGTTGGTGGGCCTTGAGGACTGGAGTTGGGGACCCCTGGTGTAGAGTGCGTAAAGTTGTGGGGTTTACGTCAGGTAGTTATATGCGAGTTGTGTCAGTCAGAAATAAATGTATTAGTCCATACACGAGTGATAGACTCTGAAACAGTCTTTCACACACAGACCAGGCTTGTCAGGGCAGGTGTCACACTGATACAGTAAGTGGTGTCCTTTCATATCCCCCTTCTGTAACACACTTTGCACCTTTTTTGCACCCTTCCTTTCTTTGGAGTTTGAGGAAACTGACTGGGGAAAAGTTGGCCTGGTACAGCATGGACACTTTCAGTTCTCAAAGTCCTGGAGCACGCTCCTTCCTGACTGCTAAATATTAGGGCCTTGATCACTACTTCCTAGAATGAATGAAGATCCTGGTCTGGCCTGCGCATCGTGATAGCACGAAGGCGTTGTACATTGCCATATGTACAATGTGCTCGGCCAGCATCTTGAGCCACACGTTGGCTTTTCTCATGGCACTGTACAGCTGGAGAACTTGATCAGAGAGATCAACTTCCCCCATGTTCTTGTTGTACCACAGTACAAAGTGTGGCTTATGGACCTGTGTAGAGGTACATCGTAGAGTGCTGAGCGTGCTGCCATCACCATGTATGGTGATCAAGAAAAGGACGTACCTCTTGTCCTTGTACTTGACCACCAGCATGTTGTCACTACATTGGGCTCTGCTCCCATCCTTTCTGTGCAGCTGCCCAAAAAATTAGCGTCCTAGAGGCCTGTCTGATTTTTGCAGACCGTACTGAAGGCCGCGGTAGCTCGCACAGAGAAGGGCTTGAACAGTGGGATGATGGTATAAAACTTATCTACACAGGGGTGATTGATCCAGCAGTGGATGCATCAAATCTCACATAATTTTCCAACTCACCACTACGGGGTCAGTAACAATGGGCACTGGTTTAGTTTCTGTCCTGGGGTGTCTGCGTAGCGGTTCGGTATCACTAAAGGAAAAGGAGGAGGGGAGGAAAAATAAAGGAAGGTGGAATCCTCTCCCTCACTGTTAAGGTACCTTCACACTCAGCGACGCTGCAGTGATATAGACAACGAGCCGATCGCTGGAGCGTCGCTGTTTAGGTCGCTGTAGAGATGTCAAACACAGCAGCTCCAGAACGATGCAAGAGCGATCCAGTGACGTAACGGCGACTCACTTATCGTTCTCACAGGTCATCACAGGTCGTTAGCTCCATGTAAATCATTGCAGGCATCGTTGCTTTTGATGTCAAACACGATGATACACGCCGACCTGACGACCAAATAAAGTTCTGGCCTTCTAGCTCCGACCAGCGATATCACAGCGGGATCCAGATCGCTGCTGCATGTCAAACAAAACAAGATCGCTATCCAGGACGCTGCAATGTCACGGATCGTTGTCATTCTCGTTGTAAAGTTGCTGAGTGTGAAGGTACCTTTAGTGTCAGAGGCAAGGAGAGCATATGCTTCCTCTGCTGAATTCCGGGTTTGGGACAAGCGGGACAACATTTTTTTCACGTATGTGGAGTTTGTGTGTGTACCAAATTTTATTCAGGTGTGTTTGTGAGTGCTTGGTGTTAACTTCATTTTTTATTTAGAAGATAAAAAAATAAAAGAATATAGAATGAAAAATATAAAAATTTGCTAAAATAAAAAACAAACTTACTAAGCGGACGTCAGTAAAAAAACTAATTATTGAGTGCCTGCAACTGACACTAAGCTTGATTCAATTCAGTAAAAAATGCAGTAGTAGTCGACAATTAATACAGTATATTTTACTGTCCATAATCTAAATTATTTTTTGATTCTTTAAAAAAAAAAAAAACTCCAACAACTTTTTTTTTTGGAAGTGCATTTGAACAGCAAGGTTGATTGCTGTTGAGGGGAACTAGAAAAAAAAAAAAATCTATAAATCTTCAGCAGAGCGAGTGTGAGCGAGCTGAGTGTGTCCTGAGCGTAAGTGTGGACGGCGGTAAGTGTGACTTGTGATTCAGTGAAGAGGTATTTGGAAAGCCTTTAACAAATACCTGTGTGAATTGGTGTGAGTTGCTGAATTGGGGGTAGGTATATTCATAAGGGTTAACTTAGGGTGGGGGCTCATAGTTAAGGGTTTATAAGGGGCAGCTGTTTGGGGCTCAAGTCCTTTTTGGAAGTGCATTTGAACAGCAAGGTTGATTGCTGTTGAGGGGAACTAGAAAAAAAAAAAAATCTATAAATCTTCAGCAGAGCGAGTGTGAGCGAGCTGAGTGTGTCCTGAGTGTAAGTGTGGACGGCGGTAAGTGTGACTTGTGATTCAGTGACTTTGGATTCAGGGAGTTTCCAGGGGAGGAATTGCTGTCTGATTTTTATTAATACTTTGTATTTATTTATTTATTTTTTTTTTAATTGAACTGTTCTGTCTGGTGCAATCCCCATTAGGAAATGTGCTCCACGATTGTTAATGCCATCCAGTGCACATCTTGCCACATGTATGCAGTCCTTGAGCAGCCGATCGAGGGTGCATACTGCTGTGCGAGATGTGAGCACGTTGTGCATTTGGAAACCCAGATTCTGACTCTAAATGTGCAGCTGGCAACACTGAGATCCATAGACAATATGGAGAGGAGTCTTCTGCTCACGGAGCAGACGCTCAATGGGACAGATGAGGGGGGTGATGGTGGGATGGAGCTGCAGGACAATGAAGTAGCAAGCTGGGTGACAGTTAGGAAGCGGGGTAGAGGGAAGAGTGCCAGGGAGGCTAGTCCTGATCTGGAACACCCCAATAAGTTTGCTAAGTTGGCAGATGAGGGGGGTGCCAGTACAGGGGTAGCACTGCTGCAGCCAGGCATGTCCTCTGAAAGCCGGAGGAGTGACTGCTCCAGTAAGGAGGGAAATAGGAGAGCAGGGCAGGCCAGACAGGTGCTGGTAGTGGGGGACTCAATTATTAGGGGAACAGATAGGGCAATCTGTCACAAAGACAGGGATCGTCGAACGGTGTGCTGCCTACCTGGCGCTCGAGTCCGACACATCGCTGATCGGGTGGACAGATTATTGGGAGGGGCTGGTGAGGACCCAGCGGTCATGGTGCACATTGGCACTAATGACAAAGTTAGAGGTAGGTGGAAGGTCCTTAAAGATGATTTCAGGGAATTAGGCTGCAAGCTGAAAGCAAGGACCTCCAACGTGGTATTTTCCGAAATACTGCCGGTACCACGTGCCACGCCAGAGAGGCAACGGGAGATTAGGGAGGTTAATAAGTGGCTCAAGAATTGGTGTAGGAAAGAGGGGTTTGGGTTCCTGCAGAACTGGGCCGACTTCTCAGTTGGCTACAGGCTCTACGCTAGGGACGGGCTGCACCTCAATGGGGAGGGTGCAGCTGTGCTGGGGGAGAGAATGGCTAGAAGGTTGGAGGAGTGTTTAAACTAGGAATTGGGGGGAGGGTATTCATTTTATAGGAGGGGAAGATAGTGCAGACAGAGACCTGGGCACAAATAAGGAAGTTGGGGGTGGCGGTGGCATGGGGGTTGGGGTCAGAACAGTTAATAATTTAAGAAATAGAAGTACAGAGAGGAACATAAAGTGCATGTATACTAATGCCAGAAGCCTCGCCAACAAAATGGACGAATTAGAACTAATGTTGTTGGAGCATAATTATGACATGGTGGGGATATCTGAAACGTGGCTGGATGAGAGCCATGACTGGGCTGTTAACTTGCAGGGCTACAGCCTGTTCAGAAATGACCGTACAGATAAGCGAGGGGGAGGGGTGTGTCTATATGTAAAATCATCCTTAAAACCCATCCTGCGCGATAATATAGGTGAATTTAATGAAAATGTAGAATCCCTGTGGGTGGAGATAAGGGGAGGGGGAAAAAATAATAAATTACTGATAGGGGTTTGTTATAAATCTCCAAAAATAATGGAAGCAATGGAGAATATCCTCGTAAAGCAAATAGATGAAGCTGCGACTCAAGGAGAAGTCATTATTATGGGGGACTTCAACTACCCTGAAATAGATTGGGGAATAGAAACCTGCAGTTCCAGCAAAGGTAATCAGTTTTTGACAATTATGAGAGACAATTACCTTTCACAACTGGTTCAGGACCCAACAAGAAGGGGGGCACTGCTAGACCTAATATTAACCAACAGGCCAGACCGCATATCAAATATAAGGGTTGGGGGTCACTTGGGAAATAGCGATCACAAAATAATAAGTTTTCAAGTATCCTTTAAAAAGATGTGTAGTAGAGGGGTTACAAGGACACTAAGCTTCAGGAGGGCAAATTTCCAACGGATGAGAGAGGATCTTGGTGCAATTAACTGGGACGATATCCTGAGACACAAAAATACACAAAGAAAATGGGAGACGTTTATTAGCATCCTGGATAGGACCTGTGCACAATATATACCGTATGGGAATAAACATACTAGAAATAGGAGGAAACCAATATGGCTAAATAGAGCTGTAAGGGGCGCAATAAGTGACAAAAAGAAAGCATTTAGAGAATTAAAGGAAGTAGGTAGTGAGGAGGCATTAAATAAATACAGAAAATTAAATAAATTCTGTAAAAAGCAAATCAATGCAGCAAAGATTGAGACAGAGAGACTCATTGCCAGAGAGAGTAAAAATAATCCTAAAATATTCTTTAACTACATAAATAGTAAGAAACTAAAAAATGATAGTGTTGGCCCCCTTAAAAATAGTCTGGGTGAGATGGTGGATGAGGATGAGGAAAAAGCCAATATGCTAAATGACTTTTTTTCATCAGTATTTACACAAGAAAATCCCATGGCAGACAAAATGTCTAGTGATAAAAATTCCCAATTAAATGTCACCTGCTTAACCCAGCAGGAAGTGCGGCGGCGTCTAAAAATCACTAAAATTGACAAATCTCCGGGCCCGGATGGGATACACCCTCGAGTACTGCAGGAATTAAGTACAGTCATTGATAGACCATTATTTTTAATCTTTAAAGACTCCATAATAACAGGGTCTGTGCCACAGGACTGGCGTATAGCAAATGTGGTGCCAATATTCAAAAAGGGGACAAAAACTGAACTCGGAAATTATAGGCCAGTAAGCTTAACCTCTACTGTGGGTAAAATACTGGAGGGCATTCTAAGGGATGCTATACTGGAGTATCTGAAGAGGAATAACCTCATGACCCAGTATCAGCACGGGTTTACTAGGGACCGTTCATGTCAGACTAATTTGATCAGTTTCTATGAAGAGGTAAGTTCCAGATTGGACCAAGGGAACCCAGTGGATGTAGTGTATATGGACTTTTCAAAAGCTTTTGATACGGTGCCACACAAAAGGTTGATACATAAAATGAGAAGAATGGGGATAGGGGAAAATATGTGCAAGTGGGTTGAGAGCTGGCTCAGGGATAGGAAACAAAGGGTGGTTATTAATGGAGCACACTCGGACTGGGTAGCGGTTAGCAGTGGGGTACCACAGGGGTCAGTATTGGGCCCTCTTCTTTTTAACATATTTATTAATGACCTTGTAGGGGGCATTCAGAGTAGAATTTCAATATTTGCAGATGACACTAAACTCTGCAGGGTAATCAATACAGAGGAGGACAATTTTATATTACAGGATGATTTATGTAAACTAGAAGCTTGGGCTGATAAATGGCAAATGAGCTTTAATGGGGATAAATGTAAGGTCATGCACTTGGGTAGAAGTAATAAGATGTATAATTATGTGCTTAATTCTAAAACTCTGGGCAAAACCGTCAATGAAAAAGACCTGGGTGTATGGGTGGATGACAAACTTAAATTCAGTGGCCAGTGTCAGGCAGCTGCTACAAAGGCAAATAAAATAATGGGATGCATTAAAAGAGGCATAGATGCTCATGAGGAGAACATAATTTTACCTCTATACAAGTCACTACTTCGACCACACTTAGAATACTGTGCACAGTTCTGGTCTCCGGTGTTTAAGAAAGACATAGCTGAACTGGAGCGGGTGCAGAGAAGAGTGACCAAGGTTATTAGAGGACTGAGGGGTCTGCAATACCAAGATAGGTTATTACACTTGGGGCTATTTAGTTTGGAAAAACGAAGACTAAGGGGTGATCTTATTTTAATGTATAAATATATGAGGGGACAGTACAAAGACCTTTCTGATGATCTTTTTAATCATAGACCTGAAACAGGGACAAGGGGGCATCCTCTGCGGTTGGAGGAAAAAAGGTTTAAGCATAATAACAGACGCGGATTCTTTACTGTAAGAGCAGTGAGACTATGGAACTCTCTGCCGTATGATGTTGTAATGAGTGATTCATTACTTAACTTTAAGAGGGGACTGGATACCTTTCTGGAAAAGTATAATGTTACAGGGTATATACACTAGATTCCTTGATAGGGCGTTGATCCAGGGAACTAGTCTGATTGCCGTATGTGGAGTCGGGAAGGAATTTTTTTCCCCAATGTGGAGCTTACTCTTTGCACATGGGTTTTTTTTGCCTTCCTCTGGATCAACATGTTAGGTTAGGCTATGGGTTGAACTAGATGGACATATAGTCTTCCTTCAACCTTAATAACTATGTAACTATGTAACTGGAGGTTGATCTTTGATGTGCATCAGTGATCAGTGCAGGCTGCATGCAGGATGAACAAATGATTATTTTTTTCCATGCTGATACTTAAGGTACCTTCACACATAACGATTTCGTTAACGATATCGTTGCAACGTCACGCTTTTTGTGACGTAGCAACGATCCCGCTAACGATCTCGTTATGTGTGACAGCGATCAACGATCAGGCCCCTGCTGGGAGATCGTTGGTCGTTGGGGGAATGATCAGGACCTTTTTTTGGTCGCTGATCACCCGCTGTCATCGCTGGATCGGCGTGTGTGATGCCGATCCAGCGATGTGTTCACTTGTAACCAGGGTAAATATCGGGTTACTAAGCGCAGGGCCGCACTTAGTAACCCGATATTTACCCTGGTTACCATTGTAAAAGTAAAAAAAAAACAAAAAACACTACATACTCACATTCCGATGTCTGTCACGTCCCCCGGCCGTAAAGCAGAGCAAAGCGGTGACGTCACTGCTGTGCTCTGCTTTACGGCCGGCGCTGACAGTCAGTGCAGGAAGCTGACGGCAGGGGACGTGACAGACATCGGAATGTGAGTATGTAGTGTTTTTTTTTTTTTACTTTTACAATGGTAACCAGGATAAATATTGGGTTACTAAGCGCGGCCCTGCACTTAGTAACCCGATGTTTAGCCTGGTTAACCGGGGACTTCGGCATCGTTGAAGACAGTTTCAACGATGCCGAAGTCGTTCCCCTGATCGTTGGTCGCTGGAGAGAGCTGTCTGTGTGACAGCTACCCAGCAACCACACAACGACTTACCAACGATCACGGCCAGGTCATATCGCTGGTAAGTCGTTTAGTGTAACGGTACCTTAACTCAATTCATTAAAAAATACAGTAGTATTCATCAATAAGTTAGGTATATCTTACTATCCCTAATCTAAGTTATTTTTTGATTCATTAAAAAAGAAAAAACATCCAACAACTGGAGGATAATCACTGATATGCATCAGTGACCAGCGCTCAACAGCCGTAGGACGCATGGATAATTATTTTTTCCCGTGCGGACACTAACTCAATTCAGTAAAAAATACTGTAGTAGACAACAATTACTACGGTATATTTTTACTGTCCATAATCTAATCCTATCAACCAATTTAATTTTTTTTCTCTTTACTGACACTAACTCAATTGATTAAAAAATACTGTAGTAGACTATGACTATTATGGTATACTTTAACAGTCCCTAACTAATCCTATCAACTAATCTAAATGATTGTTACTTGATTCGTTTTTCACCCAAAAAAACAAACAATCGGAGACAAGTCAGTGATGTTCATAACTGGCCAGTGATCGACGGCTGTAGCACGCACGCACGGATGTGGTGCAAAAATGTGATAAAAAAATAGAAAAGGAAAAAAAAAGTCCTTGCCAAAAACGTGGTGTACATCTGATCAGCGGCTGCAAGAAGCACACACTGAGTAATGCAAAGAGGTGAAGGGGGAAGAAATAGCGAAAAAAAAAAGTTGTGGAAAACAGCACGCAGGAGTGCAGACCAGTGACTTGCATCACTGATCAACGATCTGTGGCTATAGACTTGAATTACCCCTACTCTGGAACTCTCTACCGCAACATATCAGACTCTCGCCTACCATCGAAACCTTCAAAAAGAACCTGAAGACCCACCTCTTCCAACAAGCCTACAACCTGCAGTAACCACCGATCGACCAAACCGCTGCATGACCAGCTCTACCCTCACCTACTGTATCCTCACCCATCCCTTGTAGATTGTGAGCCCTCGTGGGCAGGGTCCTCTCTCCTCCTGTACCAGTTGTGACTTGTATAGTTCAAGATTATTGTACTTGTTTTATTATGTATACCGCTCCTCACATGTAAAGTGCCATGGAATAAATGGCGCTATAATAATAAATAATAATAATAATAAATGAGAATATAGGGAGCCTAGTATTCAATGGAAATATAACGGATGTTTATTCAAATGTTTGATGATGGGAAGTGGGGTGGCTCTGGCTGAGGTCTCTGGGGTTGGGTGGGGTGGGGGGGCTCTGGGTCTGGGGGGGAAAAGTTATCTGTAAATGTTTAATGAAACATTGTCATGAGAAATATTCTGATTGTTTATTCTTTGCGGATAATAAAAATCTATCTGATAAAAAAAAAACGATCTGTGGCTGCAGGATGCACGAAAAAGAAAAAACTGCCCAAAAAAACAAGTGATCAAGTACTGATCAGAAATCAAGTACTGATCAGAGAACGGAAGCAGAAGGGGGAGTGGGGGGAGGGGAGAAGGGATGAGGGGTGAAAAGGTGGGGGAATGGTGGAGAGGGGGATTAGGGAAAGATGAGGCAAGGAGCAGGGAGGGATAAGTAACTCTTCTTTCTTCTTTGGCAGGATCAGCAGGAGCACAGGCAAGTAGCAGCAATCTCAGTGAAGGCACAGGCTTTTGTGGCACCACAAGGCCCAGCACATCGCACAGACGGACAGAGTGACTGCCCTGGACAAATACAGAGCTAGACTGAGGATGTATAGGGCGGTCACTTGCAGGTCACAGCTCATCTGTGCGCTCTGATTCGTACAGCACCGTTCCTAGGCATCGGTGTTTCAGGCAATCTGATTGCCTAAAACACTGAAAAATGCGGTAATTGGCTGCTCAGGATTGAATAGCCAATCACAGCAATCGTAGTTACAGGGGGTGTGGGGGTGTCGCCACCTCCTGGGACAAAGGCGCAATGTTACCTGCTGTGAAAAAATAGCAGGGAGAATCATGCAATTAGTTTCAGTGGTCACATGATTGACATGAAGTACATGCACTGCAGCGGCTGGGAAGTTCTTCCCGATCATAATGTACATGTACACCAAATGTCAGAAAGGGGTTAAATCTTAGATAACAATAACACAGGTAAACAAAAAATTGAGTTTTTAAATGAAGGCTTTTATTATTAAGGGAATAGAAATCCAATCCTACAGGGCCCTGTGTGAAAAAGTGATTGCCCCCCTTTAAAACATAAATTAACTGTGGTTTATCACATCTTTGGGAAGCTGAGTTCAAATCCTCTAGCCCCACCCCGGCCTGATTATTGCCATGCCTGTTCTCAATCAAGAAATCATTTAAATAGGATCTGCCTAACAAATTGAAGTAGACCAAAATTCCCCAAAAGCCAAATATCATGCCATGAACCAAAGAAATTCTAAAACAAATGAGAAACAAAATAATTGAGATCTATCAGTCTGGAAAAGGTTATAAAGCCATTTCTGTGGCAATGAATGAGGATTATGGTGGTTCAGAGTCTGCGATGCCCAAGGTTCCAAAAATACGATCACACACGGAGGTGAAGCATGAATGCGGTTTATTTGTAAATGCATTTCAAGGTTTCCAAACCTCTTCATCAGGACCAAACCACAAACTGATGAAGCGGTTTGGAAACGTATCTCCCTGGTGGTCCTGCTGCAGCATGTACATGATTCTATAGGTGTTGTGACTGTCACAGCCCTATCAGGTGAGCATATCTCTAATATCGTACACCACTTGGCTATCAGATAAAACACTATTTGCACTTTTTGTCTCTCCAGTTTTACCGTTTGTTTATAAAGCCATTTCGAAAGCTTTGGAACTCCAACATGAAACTGTGGTGACCCTTCCCAGAAGTGGCCGGCTGACCAAAAGTACCCCAATAGTGCAGCGACGACTCACACAAGAGGTCACAAAACACCCCACAACAACATCCAAAGAACTGCATGATGGTCCCCATATATAATGCTCCAAACATAAAAAAAACGCTGAAGATACTCCAGCGTGGGAGCGAGGAAAGTTAAGTATCGCAAGAGTCGGGGCCCTGAGCAAGCAGGGAATGCCCACTCGCAGGCACCGGCACTGGCACAGACACCGAGCCCCCATAGTGCTCTGGTGTCCCCAATGGTGAGCGGGCCCTCCAACCTGCTCAGGGCCCTGGCACTTGTCAGGGTGTTGACGCCCTCCCTGGCTGCGAGACTTTCTTTTCAAAACTTGTCATCGCAAAGAGTCAACTGCACGCTAGATTGACCAACACAAACGTAGAAAAGTAGTTGCAAGTAGTAACATCATCAATTCCAACTAACATCACACGCCTTACCGAAGCTGTTCCAGCCTTCATAATAAGAGTGAGTTAATTAAATATGTAACCAAATATAGCAGGAACATTTTTAAGTTGATAATTTTGTATGGCCCGTAAATGATGTTATAAATAACCAAATGGCCCTTGGCAGAAAAATCTCTACCCCTGATCTGAAGCATGGATGCACAAGCTTTGAGTGCAAACCTAATCACAGAAAGAAGCAGAGATGATTACCTGCTCAGGTCTCCAAACAAATGCACTGGCAGGGTGCAGCGGACCCGATTAATGATGGTAGAAACACAGGTGCAGCAATACCGATGTAGCAGTCACTCTCAGCCTACCAATCCAAGGAGGGGGTGATTGCTTGGTATATTGGTGCACAAAAGATAAACGATAATAATCTGTATGCGGCGTTATTCACACAGGCAATGCAGAGCATCTGGCTAACAGCCTATTAGCAGCGCGCGTACACAGGCGGGCCGCCCAGTGCTACAAAATTTACACTGTGTGAACAGAGGCCACAGTTTACAGAGCCATCTGCGTCCAACTGCACCCTGCAAGATAAAGAGCAAAAAAACATCAGTATATGTAAGGTATTAGTTAATATTGGGGCTGCGTCAAGGGTCCTTACATTTGCCAGTCCTAACGCTAAACATAAAAAAAGAGCTCAACGACACAAAAAGAGGACTGAGCTCTGAGATCTCATCTCCCGAGATCTTGGTGCCGAGATCTCCATCTGCGCATACACCGCCCCCGGCAGCCAATTTCCTGGAGTCCACCGCATAGGAAACCATGGAACTTTCACAAAATGTCGGCAGAGCCCCCCGCAGCAACGGACACCACCCAGCGGCACGTCACACATCCGGACATTCCCTCATCCCAGCCTGCAGCATCACCCTATTCCTGCCTCCTCCAGCAGGGACCCTGGGATCCTGCTTCACCGCAGCCACCACCCCCTGGTAAGCAATAAGACACATGGATAGTAAGAAGCACCACCATTTTATTAAAAAAAAAGTTTTTTTCCTATTTTTCCGCCTCAAAATTTGGGGTGCGTCTTATAATCCGGAGTGTTTTATAATCCAAAAAATACAGTAATAACAAATTTCATCCACAGAGCATATTTCCACATTTCCCTGAGAAAGCTGATTAAAAATTTCACACCCAGTCAATAGGGCACAGTACCCCCACAGCTAGGGGTATGTCACAAATGCCGCTGATGAAAAGCTCTTAGTATGATATTGGATTGAGCTGGTGGTCTGCAGCGAGGCTTGTAACCGGCATTACAGTTAAAAATTTCACCTATAGAGTGGGGCAAAGTATCCCTACAGAGACAGCTTACGAATTTTACCCACAGAGCCAAACTTTTATCTATAGTAAATGCATATATAAGATCAATCAATAAGTGGGGATACTTCCAACAATTAACAAAAATAGGGAAGCAAAACAAACCCTAATAAAACTAATGAATATTTATTTAACAATTAAAATACAACATCAACAATAAGAAGGAGAGAATAAGGGCAGAGTACAGTCATCATAGAAATATAGGTTTACCACAGAAAAATGCAAATATTAGATGTAATTATTGAATAAAAAGTGTACATTCTGATGCACAAAGGTCGCTGTAATGCAATGGAGCCATCTAGTGGACAAGTCATTAAATATTGAAAATAGTGATCGGAAGCACCATCTGAATTAGAAAGTGCGTGTGCATGAAAATAAGAGAGAAACAGAAAAATTAATATAAAAAGCTATTGCACAGCTATGAAAACATGGAAGAATGAAGATGGGCTAACTCAAAAACAAATTGACCATATGCTGTGTGCATGTTCAATATAATAGAAATGAAGCTAAAGTCCCTAACAAGTTACAGAATCCGGTGACTGAATATATAAGAGACCTTAATATCACTTAATATCTAGCGTCTTGTATATGTGTAAAATGAGGCATATGCAAACAGAACCATATGAAGCAGAAAATGCATTGAGAATATGCACTGTGATAGAAGTCCAAAAGCAAATAAAGACGTAGAGAAAGACTCCAAAAAGATGCAGATATAGCAAAGTGTAACAAAGTCGCTGGTAACAAAGTGTAACAAAGTTATAACACAATGACACCCCCCCCCCCCCAAGAAGAAGCAACATCGAAATGTACGTCGGGGTCCTTGTCTACACATCTGCAGTCTCACACAGGTATCTTGCTTCTGACCTTTTAATGGAGTTTTCATACATGTGCTTGTTTTAGGATTAACAGCAACTTTGTTATACTTTCCTATTTCTGCATCAATATATTCAATCACTGTGTCACGACACAGCTGTCGGGTGACCTGGGTTCAGGGGCTCCTTCCAGGGAAGAAGAGCATTACTGTGCACCGTAGTACACTAACCCGAAAAACTAGGCAACACATAAAAAGGGTTAACAGAAAACTCAAGGCATACAAAATATTCACTCACATATTAGAGAGGAAAGCACCGGGGTGTGAAGGTAGGGGAATAAACCAAAACAGAGAAGGATAAGGAATTACCACGCATATGGATCGCCCCCAAGGGCAGTGGGGTACACAGTACCGGGTCCTTCGGTTCTCAGGGGGATGTCACGGTGGCTGACCCGGTCTGTGGCCCATGGGACGTCCGTGTTAAAGGGAAAGGTCTCTAAAGGGGAAATGTTCGTGATGCCACCTGTGGTATTCGGTCAGGGTGACCGATGCTGCTTAGGGGTCTGCTGGGGTGATGTTATGGCAGCTAGATGGTATACCTTCCCACAGGTGAAGTATGTCCCCAGGGCTTCCCAGTGTGTACGATGGTGGATGGTGAAAGGCGCAGTGAAGAACGAGGACACAAGGTTGCAGTCTCTTTACCTTTTACTGAAGGCTTCAGCATCCACAGTCCAGAGCACAAATCACAGGGCAGGCAGAGTCCGGCCGGTCTGGAGGCAAATCCTGAGTCCCCTTATCCAGGTGGAAATCAGTAGCCTTCCTCTAGCGCCTTGGTGCTGTAGTACCTTACTGCTAAGCCTCTCATAAGGTCCTCACAGATGTTATAGATGTTATGTCTCTCTCTCTGTCCCCAGATGGATAGGACAAACCCGTATGACCGGTGGCCTGAGGCTTTTTACAGGGACGCCCCGGCCTCTCGTGGGTACCACCTTACCTCCTGCGTATATGGCGAATCAGTAACTTGCAATTAGCTGTCCTGCCGGTCTCTGGAGCAAGGCATAAAGGACTGTTGCTCCCTCGGTGTTCCAGCTCCTGCGCCTCAGAAGGAGGCAGCCTGTGCAGGGCAGAACTCCTTCTGGTTTCCACTCCTTTTGCTATGACTTCTTTCTCACACTCTACAATACAGTTCTCTGTTCGTGTCCTTTCTTAGGAACTGCCGCACGTGGGGCAGGCGCAGCTCCGTGACCTTCTGTCTGGGCCGCTGACAGGACCCCACCCGTCAGGGACCAACTACCTGAGCCGAAGCTCAGCCAGCAACTGCCTAACTTCCTATCCAGGCCACCAGTTTTACCGAAGTGTGAAGAGTGCCCTAATAAATAGGAGCATAGCTCCCCCTGGTGGACTGGAGTATGAAATATGTTGTATGTTGGTGTTACCTGGTAAAGAGATCTCCTTTATTGCCTCCAAAAGTAACATCACCCCCCAGAGGAGAATGATATTACTGCAACGACCAGGACCCTGGGGCGCTGCACATACAAACCAAGCAACAGTCTCTAATAACTCCTCCAACTCTCCTTCTCATAATAACTCCTCTCCTTCCGATAGCCATGCAGCAGTCAAGCTAGCTCTGACAAGGATTAGTATCAGAGCCCAGATTATAAAGGGAAAAGCAGTGGCTGACTGAGCTGCGAGCGCAGGGATTTCCAACATGGCCGATTAACCCCTGTTCTGCCAGAAGGAATAAACACATTTAAAATGAAGGAGAAGTGCTTCTTCTCAGTGCCGGAGCAATCAGATGCTGCGGTCTTCTGGCTCCACACTGTTGCGGTAACCCCGTGACACACTGGATTTTGTTACATATTATGCACTTCACCATTTTAGCTTTATTTCTATTATACTGTATATATTTTTTCACAGTTGTACAATAGCTTTTTCTACCAATTTGCTGTTCCTCTATTATTTTTCCTGTTTTCTTGTGTTTGAATTTGGGCCATGAATAAGAGGGAACCCGGTGCTACACAAAGTGAAGGAGCTGGACGCACTCTCAGCCATCCAATCTCAAACCGAATACAGGCAGAGTTGTAGAGTACATGGATCGCCCCCAGACACAGGGCCACGCGTTCTCGGTACCGGGCCTCTCTGGTTTGGTTCTGAGGCTGTCACGGTGGCTAGACCTGGTCCGCGACCCTGCTAAGGGGCATCCTATAAAGGTGATGCAGTCTGTCAGGGGTTCGTGACGCCACCTGTGGTGTTCGGTAGAGTTGAGTGACCTTGACCTTTTTAGAGTCGAGCCGTGTTTCGCGAAACCCGACTATCTCAAAAGTCAAGTCGAGTGGAATCGGCCGAATATCGCAAAAAGTCGGGGATCGACCGAAACACGAAACCCAAAGCAAGTCAATGGGGGAGCATAGTCGGCAGTGAGTGGAGGCCAGGAAAACACCTACACTGCCCATTTTAATGGCAAAAACATCCATTCTTGTTACAGAAGCTTGTCAATCGTAATTTAGCTTATAATAATTGGAAGGCATTTGAAATTGGGGGTCATTTGGCTAAAGTTGTGGGGGGTAGGGCTGGTTCACGTAATTAGTGTGCCCAGTGTTTCAGTTGGGAAAGGGAGATGGCAGCCATGAAATTCCTTCCGTTATCACTCACTACCTTGCCTGCCTCAAAATCTACTGTGCCCAGCCACGACTGCGTTTCTGTCTGCAAGAACTCGGACAGAACTTCCGCGATGTGTCTGTTGTCGCCCAAACACTTCATAGCCAATACAGCCTGCTGACGCTTGCCAGTAGCTGCCCCATAATGGGACAACTGGTGTGCAACAGTGCCAGCTGTGGATGGAGTGGTTTGGCGACTGCGGTCTGTGGACGAGCTCTCGCTTCTGCAGTAGGACGAAGAGGAGGAGGAGGAGGAGGGGGTGCGAACACCTACAGCCAACTGTTTCCTAGACCGTGGGCTAGGCAGAACTGTCCCGAAATTGCTGTCCCCTGTGGACCCTGCATCCACCACATTCACCCTGTGTCCCGTGATGGACACGTAACGTCCCTGGCCATGCCTACTGGTTCATGCATCTATTATCAGGTGCACCTTTGTACTCACAGATTGCCTGAGTGCAAGGACGATGCGCTCTTTAACATGCTGGTGGAGGGCTGGGATGGCTTTTCTCGAAAAGAAGTGTCGACTGGGTAGCTCGTAGCGTGGTACAGCGTAGTCCATCAGGGCTTTGAAAGCTTCACTTTCAACTAACCGGTAGGGCATCATCTCTAACGAGATTAGTCTAGCTATGTGTGCGTTCAAACCCTGTGTACGCGGATGCGAGGATAAGTACTTCCTTTTTCTAACCAGAGTCTCATGTAGGGTGAGCTGGACTGGAGAGCTGGAGATCGTGGAACTAGCGGGTGTGCCGGTGGACATGGCAGACTGAGAGACGGTTGGAGACGGTATTGTTTCCGCCTGTGCCCTAGATGCAGTGTTTCCTACTACGAAACTGGTGATTCCGTGACCCCGACTGCTTGGCCTGGCAAAGAAACCTGCACAGATACTGCAGGTGGTGCGGAAAATGGTGGCCTTACAGTGACGGCAGGGATGTAGCTTTGGTGACTAGCTTCATTGGCCGAGGGTGCTACAACCTTAAGGGACGTTTGGTAGTTAGTCCAGGCTTGCAAATGCATGGTGGTTAAATGTCTATGCATGCAACTTGTATTGAGACTTTTCAGGTTCTGACCTCTGCTTAAGGTAGTTGAACATTTTTGACAGATGACTTTGTGCGGATCAATTGGATGTTGTTTAAAAAATTGCCAGACTGCACTCTTTCGAGCCTCGGATCCCTTTTCAGGCATTGCAGACTGAGCTTTAACCGGATGGCCACGCTGTCCTCCAACAGTTTTTGGCTTTGCCACGCGTTTTGTCCCATCTACGGGCCCGGCAGATGGAACCTGTTGCGATGTTGATGCCTGCTGCGGCCCCTCCTCCTCCGCTTCAGAACTACTGCCGCCTGCACCCTGTTCCCCCAATGGCTGCCAATCGGGGTCAACAACTGGGTCATCTATAACCTCCTCTTCTAGCTCGTGCGCAACTTCGTCTGTGTCACCGTGTAAGTCGGTGGTAGAGCGTTCGTGACGGGGCAACATAGTCTCATCAGGGTCTGATTCTGGATCAGTACCCTGCGAGGGCAATGTTGTGGTCTGAGTCAAAGGACCAGCATAGTAGTCTGGCTGTGGCTGTGCATCAGTGCACTCCATGTCAGATTCAACTTGTAATGGGCATGGCCTGTTAACTGCTTCACTTTCTAAGCCAGGGACGGTATGTGTAAAGAGCTCCATGGAGTAACCCGTTGTGTCGCCTGCTGCATCCTTCTCTGTTGTTTTTGCTGAAGAGGACAAGGAAGCGACTTGTCCCTGACCGTGAACATCCACTAACGACGTGCTGCTTTTACATTTACCAGTTTCAAAAGAGGAGGCAAAAGAGCTAGAGGCTGAGTCTGCAAGGTAAGCCAAAACTTGCTCTTGCTGCTCCGGCTTTAAAAGCGGTTTTCCTACTCCCAGAAAAGGGAGCGTTCGAGGCCTTCTGTAGCCAGACGACGAACCTGGCTCCACAGCTCCAGACTTAGGTGCAATATTTTTTTCCCACGACCACCTGATGCTCCACTACCACTACCATCATTACCAGCTGACAATGAACGCCCACGGCCACGACCTCTTCCACCAGACTTCCTCATTGTTTTAAAAACGTAACCAAAGTAACGGTATTTGTTGCTGTCAAATAACTTACACGGTGAGCTATAACTTCAGTATGATTTAGATATCCCTTTACAGGTGGGTGAGACCGCAAGGAAAATCAGGCACAATGTTACACACTCTGTTTTCGGTGGCACCAAATGAGAGAGATGCCACACACGCAGGACTGTCACTCAAGCAGAAATGTCAATATTGATCTCCCACTTTTTTTTTTTTTTTTTTTCAGGGAGAATTTAGAAACCAAATAAAAAAAAAAAAAAGGCTTTCTATGGCCCACTATTTGAGAGAGAGATGGCACACCCAGGAGTCAGGAGTGGCACACAAGCAGAAAGGGCAATATTAATCTCCCACTGATTTTTTTTTTATTTTTTCAGGGAGAATTTAGAAACCCAATAAAAAAAAAATAGGCTTTCTATGGCCCACTATTTGAGAGAGAGAGAGAGATGGCACACCCAGGAGTCAAGACTGGCACACAAGCAGAAAGGGCAATATTAATCTCCCACTGATTTTTTTTTATTTTTTCAGGGAGACTTTAGAAACAAAATTAAAAAAAATTATTTTTTCAGGAAGAATTTAGAAACCAAATTTAAAAAAATGATTTTTTCAGGGAGAATTTAGAAACCAAATAAAAAAAAAAATTGGTTTTCTATGGCCCACTATTTGAGAGAGAGCGATGGCACACCCAGGAGTCAAGACTGGCACACAAGCAGAAAGGGCAATATTAATCTCCCACTGATTTTTTTTATTTTTTCAGGGAGACTTTAGAAACAAAATAAAAAAAAATGATTTTTTTCAGGAAGAATTTAGAAACCAAATAAAATAAAAAAAAATTTTCAGGGAGAATTTAGAAACCAAATTAACCCCTTCCCGGCCCATGACGCCACGTAGGCGTCATGAAAGTCGGTGCCAATCCGATCTGTGACGCCTATGTGGCGTCATGGAAAGATCGCGTCCCTGCAGATCGGGTGAAAGGGTTAACTCCCATTTCACCCGATCTGCAGGGACAGGGGGAGTGGTAGTTTAGCCCAGGGGGGGGGGGTGGCTTCACACCCCCGTGGCTACAATCGCTCTGATTGGCTGTTGAAAGTGAAACTGCCAATCAGAGCGATTTGTAATATTTCACCTATTATAACTGGTGAAATATTACAATCCAGCCATGGCCGATGCTGCAATATCATCGGCCATGGCTGGAAACATTAATGTGCCCCCACCCCACCCCACCGATCGCCCCCCCCAGCCCCCCAATCTGTCCGGTACACTGCTCCGGCTCCCCTCCGTCCTGTGCTCCGCTCCCCCCGTGCTCTTGTCCGCTCCCCCCATGCTCCAATTACCCCCCGGCACTCCGATCCACCCCTCCCCGTGCTCCGTTCCACCCCCCGTGCTCCGTTCCAGCCCCCCCGTGCTCCGTTCCACCCCCCCGTGCTCCGTTCCACCCTCCCGCGCTCTGATCCAACCCCCATGCTCCGATCCCCCCCCCCCGTGCTCCCCCCCACCCCATCATACTTACCGATCCTGCCGGGGTCCGTCCGTCTTCTCCCTGTGCGCCGCCATCTTCCAAAATGGCGGGCGCATGCGCAGTGCGCCCGCCGAATCTGCCGGCCGGCAGATTCGTTCCAAAGTGCATTTTGATCACTGAGATAGATTATATCTCAGTGATCAAAATAAAAAAAAAAATAAATGACCCCCCCCCTTTGTCACCCCCATAGGTAGGGACAATAAAAAAATAAAGAATTTTTTTTTTTCCACTAATGTTAGAATAGGGCTAGGGGTAGGGTTAGGGGTAGGGTTAGGGGTAGGGTTAGGGGTAGGGTTAGGGGTAGGGTTAGGGGTAGGGGTAGGGCTAGGGTTAGGGGTAGGGTTAGGGCTAGGGGTAGGGTTAGGGGTAGGGCTAGGGTTTCGGTATGTGCACACGTATTCTGGTCCTCTGCGGATTTTTCCGCTGCGGATTTGATAAATCCACAGTGCTAAACCGCTGCGGATTTATGGCGGATTCACCGCGTTTTTTCTGCGCATTTTACTGCGGTTTTACAACTGCGATTTTCTATTAGAGCAGTTGTAAAACCGCTGCGGAATCCGCACAAAGAAGTGACATGCTGCGGAATGTAAACCGCTGCATTTCCGTGCAGTTTTTCTGCAGCATGTGTACAGCGATTTTTGTTTCCCATAGGTTTACATTGAACTGTAAACTCATGGGAAACTGCTGCGGATCCGCAGCGTTTTCCGCAGCGTGTGCACATACCTTTAGAATTAGGTTATGTGCACACGGTGCGGATTTGGCTGCGGATCCGCAGCGGATTGGCTGCTGCGGATTCGCAGCAGTGTTCCATCAGGTTTACAGTACCAAGTAAACCTATGGAAAACCAAATCCGCTGTGCCCATGGTGCGGAAAATACCACGCGGAAACGCTGCATTGTATTTTCCGCAGCATGTCAATTCTTTGTGCGGATTACGCAGTGTTTTACACCTGTTCCTCAATAGGAATCTGCAAATCTGCAAATCTGCAAATCTGGAAATCAGCGGAAAATCCGCAGGTAAAACGCAGTGCCTTTTACCCGCGGATTTTTCAAAAATAATGCTGAAAAATCTCACACAAATCTGCAACGTGGGCACATAGCCTTAGGGTTAGGGTTGGAATTAGGGTTGTGGTTAGGGGTGTGATTAGGGTTATGGCTACAGTTGGGATTAGAGTTAGGGGTGTGTTGGGGTTAGTGTTGGAGGTAGAATTGAGGGGTTACCACTGTTTAGGCACATCAGGGGTCTCCAAACGCAACATGGCGCCACCATTGATTCCAGCCAATCTCGTATTCAAAAAGTCAAATGGTGCTCCCTCAATTCCGAGCCCCGACGTGTGCCCAAACAGTGGTTTACCCCCACATATGGGGTACCAGCATACTCAGGATAAACTGTGCAACAATTACTGGGGTCCAATTTCTCCTGTTACCCTTGTGAAAATAAAAAATTGCTTGCTAAAACATCATTTTTGAGGAAAGAAAAATGATTTTTTATTTTCACGGCTCTGCGTTGTAAACGTCTGTGAAGCACTTGGGGGTAAAAAGTGCTCACCACATATCTAGATAAGTTCCTTGGGGGGTTTAGTTTCTAAAATGGGGTCACTTGTGGGGGGTTTCTACTGTTTAGGTACACCAGGGGCTCTGCAAACGCAACGTGATGTCCGCAGACCATTCCATCAAAGTCTGCATTTCAAAAGTCACTACTTCCCTTCTGAGCCCCGACGTGCATCCAAACAGTGGTTTACCTCCACACATGGGGTATCAGCGTACTCAGGAGAAACTGGTCAACAACTTTTGGGGTCCAATTTCTCCTGTAACCCTTGGGAAAATAAAAAATTCTGGGCTAAATAATTATTTTTGAGGAAAGAAAACGTATTTATTATTTTCACGGCTCTGCATTATAAACTTCTATGAAGCACTTGGGGGTTCAAAGTGCTCACCGCACATCTAGATAAGTTCCTTTCGGGGTCTAGTTTCCAAAATAGGGTCACTTGTGGGGGGTTTCTACTGTTTAGCCACATCAGGGGCTCTGCAAACGCAACGTGACGCCCGCAGAGCATTCCATCAAAGTCTGCATTTCAAAACGTCACTACTTCAATTCCGAGCCCCGGCATGTGCCTAAACAGTAGTTTACCCCCACATATGGGGTATCACCGTACTCAGGAGAAACTGGACAACAAATATTGGGGTCAAATTTCTCCTGTTACCCTTGGGAAAATTAAAAAATTCTGGGCTAAATAATTATTTTTGAGGAAAGAAAACGTGTTTATTATTTTCACGGCTCTGCATTATAAACTTCTGTGAAGCACTTGGGGGTACAAAGTGCTCACCACACATCTAGATAAGTTCCTTTCGGGGTCTAGTTTCCAAAATGGGGTCACTTGTGGGGGGTTTCTACTGTTAAGCCACATCAGGGGCTCTGCAAACGCAACGTGACGCCCACAGAGCATTCCATCAAAGTCTGCATTTCAAAACGTCACTACTTCACTTCCGAGCCCCGGCATGTGCCCAAACAGTGGTTTACCCCCACATATGGGGTATCAGCGTACTCAGGAGAAACTGGACAACAACTTTTGGGGTCAAATTTCTCCTGTTATCCTTGGGAAAATAAAAAATTGCAGGCTAAAAGATCATTTTTGAGAAAATATTTTTTTTTTTTTAATTTTCATGGCTCTGCGTTATAAACTTCTGTGAAGCACTTGGGGGTTCAAAGTCCTCACCACACATCTAGATTAGTTCCATTGGGGGTCTAGTTTCCAAAATGGGGTCATTTCTGGGGGATCTCCAATGTTTAGGCACACAGGGGCTCTCCAAACGTGACATGGTGTCCGCTAATGATTGGAGCTAATTTTCCATTTAAAAAACCAAATGGCGTGCCTTCCCTTCCGAGCCCTGCCGTGCGCCCAAACAGTGGTTTACCCCCACATATGGGGTATCAGCGTACTCAGGACAAACTGGACAACAACATTTGGGGTCCAATTTCTCCTATTACCCTTGGCAAAATAGGAAATTCCAGGCTAAAAAATCATTTTTGAGGAAAGAAAAATTATTTTTTATTTTCATGGCTCTGCGTTATAAACTTCTGTGAAGCACCTGGGGGTTTAAAGTGCTCAATATGCATCTAGATAAGTTCCTTGGGGGATCTAGTTTCCAAAATGGGGTCACTTCTGGGGGAGCTCCAATGTTTAGGCACACAGGGGCTCTCCAAACGCGACATGGTGTCCGCTAACGATGGAGATAATTTTTCATTCAAAAAGTCAAATGGCGCTCCTTCCCTTCCAAGCCCTGCCGTGCGCCCAAACAGTGGTTTACCCCCACATATGAGGTATCAGCGTACTCAGGACAAATTGGACAACAACTTTCGTGGTTCAGTTTCTCCTTTTACCATTGGGAAAATAAAAAAATTGTTGCTAAAAGATAATTTTTGTGACTAAAAAGTTAAATGTTCATTTTTTCCTTCCATGTTGCTTCTGTTGCTGTGAAGCACCTGAAGGGTTAATAAACTTTTTGAATGTGGTTTTGTGCACCTTGAGGGGTGCAGTTTTTAGAATGGTGTCACTTTTGGGTATTTTCAGCCATATAGACCCCTCAAACTGACTTCAAATGTGAGGTGGTCCCTAAAAAAAATGGTTTTGTAAATTTCGTTGTAAAAATGAGAAGTCGCTGGTCAAATTTTAACCCTTATAACTTCCTAGCAAAAAAAAAAATTTTGTTTCCAAAATTGTGCAGATGTAAAGTATACATGTGGGAAATGTTATTTATTAACTATTTTGTGTCACATAACTCTCTGGTTTAACAGAATAAAAATTCAAAATGTGAAAATTGCAAAATTTTTGCCAAATTTCCGTTTTTATCACAAATAAACGAAGAATTTATTGACCTAAATTTACCACTAACATGAAGCCCAATATGTCACGAAAAAACAATCTCAGAACCGCTAGGATCCGTTGAAGCGTTCCTGAGTTATTACCTCATAAAGGGAAACTGGTCAGAATTGCAAAAAACGGCAAGGTCTTTAAGGTCAAAATAGGCTGGGTCATGAAGGGGTTAAAAAAAATAGGCTTTCTATGGCCCACTATTTGAGAGAGAGAGATGGCACACCCAGGAGTCAGGAGTGGCACACAAGCAGAAAGGGCAATATTAATCTCCCACTGATTTTTTTTTATTTTTTCAGGGAGAATTTAGAAACCCAATAAAAAAAAAAAGGCTTTCTATGGCCCACTATTTGAGAGAGAGAGAGATGGCACATTCAGGAGTCAAGACTGGCACACAAGCAGAAAGGGCAATATTAATCTCCCACTGATTTTTTTTTATTTTTTCAGGGAGACTTTAGAAACCAAATTAAAAAAAAAGATTTTTTCAGGAAGAATTTAGAAACCAAATAAAAAAAAAAATGATTTTTTCAGGGAGAATTTAGAAACCAAATAAAAAAAAAAATAGGCTTTCTATGGCCCACTATTTGAGAGAGAGATGGCACACCCAGGAGTCAGGAGTGGCACACAAGCAGAAAGGGCAATATTAATCTCCCACTGATTTTTTTTTTATTTTTTCAGGGAGAATTTAGAAACCCAATAAAAAAAAACCCAATAAAAAAAAAATAGGCTTTCTATGGCCCACTTTTTGAGAGAGAGAGATGGCACACCCAGGAATAAGGTGTGGCACACAAGCAGAAAGGGCAATATTAATCTCCCACTGATTTTTTTTTTATTTTTTCAGGGAGAATTTAGAAAGCCAATAAAAAAAAAAGGCTTTCTATGGCCCACTATTTGAGAGAGAGAGATGGCACACCCAGGAGTCAGGAGTGGCACACAAGCAGAAAGGGCAATATTAATCTCCCACTGATTTTTTTTTTTTTTTTTTCAGGGAGAATTTAGAAACCCAATAAAAAAAAAAATAGGCTTTCTATGGCCCACTATTTGAGAGAGAGAGATGGCACACCCAGGAGTCAGGAGTGGCACACAAGCAGAAAGGGTAATATTAATCTCCCACTGATTTTTTTTTATTTTTTCAGGGAGAATTTAGAAACCAAAAAAAAAAATTAATAGGCTTTCTATGGCCCACTATTTGAGAGAGAGAGATGGCACACTCAGGACAGGCACACAAGCCCAAAGGCCAATATTAATCTCCCACTGTTTTGTTTTTTTCAGGGAGAATTTATAAACCCCACAAAAAAAAAACGGAAAAATAAAAAGGCTTTCTATGGCCCACTATGTGAGAGAGATGGCACACACAGGGATGGCACTCTAGCAGAAATGCCAATCTTAATCTCCCACAACTTATTTTTTAGGGAGAAAAAAATAATAAAAAAAAATAAAAAAACAGGGACTGTCCTACATTTACTATCTCCCTGCAGTAATCTCAGCCAGGTATGGCAGGCAGCAATAAGGAGTGGACTGATGCACAAATTAAATAAAAAGTGTGGACAAACAAACAAGATAGCTGTGCAGAAAGGAAGGAACAACAGGATTTGTGCTTTGAAAAAAGCAGTTGGTTTGCACAGCGGCGTACACACAGCAATGCAGCTATCAGGGAGCCTTCTAGGGCAGCCCAATGAGCTACAGCGCCGAGGAAAAAAAAATGTAGCTTCCACTGTCCCTGCAAACAAAAGGTGGTGTTGGACAGTGGAAATCTCTACAGCACAAGCGGTTTGGTGGTTAATGGACCCTGCCTAACGCTATCCCTGCTTCTGACGAAGCGCCAGCAACCTCTCCCTAGGCTCAGATCAGCAGCAGTAAGATGGCGGTCGGCGGGAACGCCTCTTTATAGCCCCTGTGACGCCGCAGACAGCAAGCCAATCACTGCAATGCCCTTCTCTAAGATGGTGGGGACCAGGACCTATGTCATCACGCTGCCCACACTCTGCGTCCACCTTCATTGGCTGAGAAATGGCGCTTTTTGCGTCATTGAAACGCGACTTTGGCGCGAAAGTCGCGTACCGCATGGCCGACCCCACACAGGGGTCGGGTCGGGTTTCATGAAACCCGACTTTGCCAAAAGTCGGCGACTTTTAAAAATGAACGATCCGTTTTGCTCAACCCTAGTGTTCGGTCAGGCTGACCGACGCTGCTGTGGGGTCCACTGGGGTGATGGAATAGCAGCTGGATGGTATACCTTCCCACAGGTGAAGTATGTCCCCAGGGCTTCCCAGTAAGGTAGATGGTGATGGTGTGAGGTGCAGGCAATAACGAGGACACAAGGTTGCAGTCTCTTTACCTCTTTACTAAAGACTTCAGGATCCTCAATCCAGAGCACGTTTAACAGGGCTATCAGAGACCGGCCGGTCCGATGGGCACTTCCAGAGTTTCCCTTGCAGATGGAAATTGTTGCCCACCACTAGCGCCTGTGTGTTGTAGTCCTACCCTGCTGAGCATTCGGAATAGTCCTCACAACTGCTGTTCTTGTTCGTTCGTTCTCTACAGCTCTCTCTCTCTTTAGTTCCAGATGTTACTAGTTTCTCGTCCCCTAGGTATATTTTGGCTAGGACGCACCCGTATGACGGGAAGGCTTGGAGGTCTTCCGGGACCCTAGAGACGCCCCTCTCCCACTGTTGCCCCCTATGTCTTCTTAGGAAATTTAAGGTAGACAGCCAACCTATAATTAACTGTCCTGCGGAGTTTGAAGTAAGGCCTAAAGTCAGTTACAACCGCGGTGTTCCGGCCACCGGCTTCGCGCCTCAGTAGGATGTTGCCTCGGTCTCACGGCACGACTGCTACTGGTACTCCTTTTTGCTTGATCTCGTTTACACTGTTCCACAATATCCTTCCCTTCTTGTCTCTTTCTTAGGATACCGCTGCAAGGAGGTGCAGGCGCGGCTCCGTTACGTTCTGCTCTGTTCGCTAGGCACCTGCCAGGCTCCCACGCCTGACAGGGACCCCCTGTGTCTTCTCCCTGCAACACCTCCTGCCATGGGATGTTGCCTGAATCCAACCCAGTCAGCTTCTGACTAACTTTCTATCCAACCCCTAGTTTTACCAGTGTGAGGAGGGGCCCAATAAATAAAGCCTTTTGCTCCCCCTAGTGGCCGGAGTGTGAAGTGTAATGTGTGCTGGTGATACCTGGTCAGGAGAATTCCTTCAGTGCCATCAGACGTACCATCACTCTCCTTAGTGGCAGAGTGTCATACTGCAACGACCAGATCTCTGGGGCGCTGCATACACATGGGTAACGGAGAATCAGGATTCTATTCCGGAAAAAACAGTCTGAGAATTGTCTGTTTGCAGCCCTCGAGGAATGCAGTTTGACACCCCTGCGCTTCAGAGTACATAGATGCTTTTGGGCAAAGTAGCCCCACAGAAGCGAATAACAAATTTCACTCGCAGAGCATGTTTTCACATTGATCCCACTGAAGCGGATAACAAATTTCACCACACCCACTGATGATGTTTTCACATTTTCCTTAAGGTACCTTCACACTAAACGATATCGCTAGCGATCCGTGACGTTGCAGCGTCCTGGCTAGCGATATCGTTCAGTTTGACACACAGCAGCGATCAGAATCCTGCTGTGATGTCGTTGGTCGGGGCTAGAAGGCCAGAACTTTATTTGGTCGCTGGCTCTCCCGCCGACATCGCTGAATCGGCGTGTGTGACACCGATTCAGCGATGTCTTCGCTGGTAACCAGGGTAAACATCGGGTTACTAAGCGCAGGGCCGCGCTTAGTAACCCGATGTTTACCCTGGTTACCATCCTAAAAGTAAAAAAAACAAACGCTTCATACTTACCTTCCCCTGTCTGTCCTCCGGCGCTGTGCTTTCCTGCACTCACTGTGAGCACAGCGGCCGGAAAGCAGAGCGGTGACGTCACTGCTCTGCTTTCCGGCCGCTGTGCTCACAGCCAGTACAGAGAAGCACAGCGCCGGGGACAGACAGCGGAAGGTAAGTATGAAGCGTTTTTTTTTACTTTTCGGATGGTAACCAGGGTAAACATCGGGTTACTAAGCGCGGCCCTGCGCTTAGTAACCCGATGTTTACCATGGTTACCGGCATCGTTGGTCGCTGGAGAGCTGTCTGTGTGACAGCTCTCCTGCGACCAAACAGCGACGCTGCAGCGATCTGGATCGTTGTCAGGATCGCTGCAGCGTCGTTTAGTGTGAAGGTACCTTTAGACACCCAAACCAGATTAAAAATTTCACACCCAGACAATGGCACAGTACCACCATAGGCAGGGTTGCAGAGCACACAGAACGGCTTAAAGGATACACACAGTGACTTTTGGCACAGTAATATCAAAGACATGGTTGCACTAGAGAAGAAAATTATATTTAGAGCCACATCATTCCCCCCGAGACAGTTGAAGATTATAAAAACTTTTGGCTACACACAGTATTATTACATACATGGGTGCAGAGTAGATATAGAGAGTTGTTTTTTGTTTGTTTTTTTAAATGCACATATGCAGAAGCTAATACTGTCCCTCACTACAAATGCATCCTTCCTGTCCCTATGCTAAGCAGAGCAGAAATAAAAACTAAGAATCTTGAACCATGTGGAACAGGTCCAAGTGGAGGAGGAGGTGGATGTAGCAGTACAGGTGGAAGAGGCAGGGCAGCATGGTGGCTCTGTGGTTAGCACTGTCGCTTTGCAGTGCTGGCTTAAAATCCAACCAAGGTCAACATCTGCAAGCAGTTTATTCTCCCTCTGTTTGCATAGGTTTCCTCCGGGTAATCTGGTTTCTACCCACACTCCAAAGACATACTGGTAGGGAAATTAGATTGTGAACCCCAATGGGGACAGTGATGATAATGTCTATAAAGCACTCAGTGGCGTAGGAAGGGGGGTGCGGGGGGGGCGGGGGGGCGGGCCACCCCGGGCGGCACAATGCGGGGGGCGGGCATCTAGCCCTGCTGGCACAAGCATCTTTTCATTCAGTGCAGGGCCAGGCAGTGCAGGCACATCGGGGTTAAGAAGGCAGCGTGACTTTGTTTGTGGGCGGAGAGAGCACTTCTCCTGCTCTGCTCCTCCACCCGCCCCTCGCTGGCTGCTGTGAAGTGAACACTTATTAGGACAGGCAGATTCTGGAGGAGCTCCTTCCTTGCCGCCCTGAGTGAGTGCGATGTATCTTTGTATTCTGACAGTCTGGGTGACCTGGGGCAGCCACAGCTGATATATATATACTTCAGCAGCCGCCCAGGCCCCCAGCACCTGTCCTGTATGTGTATATACTGTATCTGTACAGCCTGCATGACAGTATATATAATATATATACAGGACAGGTGCTGGGGGCCTGGGCTGGGCGGCTATTGAAATATATACACTGCACAGTACCACCACTCCCCTGTATATATACACTGCACAGGACCACTGCCCTGTATATATACACTGCACAGGACCACTGCCCTGTATATATACACTGCACTGTACCACTGCCCTGTATATATACACTGCACAGTACCACTGCCCTGTATATATACACTGCACAGTACCACCACTCCCCTGTATATATACACTGCACAGGACCACTGCCCTGTATATATACACTGCACAGGACCACTGCCCTGTATATATACACTGCACAGGACCACTGCCCTGTATATATACACTGCACAGGACCACTGCCCTGTATATACACTGCACAGCACCACTGCCCTGTATATATACACTGCACAGGACCACTGCCCTGTATATACACTGCACAGCACCACTGCCCTGTATATATACACTGCACAGGACCACTGCCCTGTATATACACTGCACAGCACCACTGCCCTGTATATATACACTGCACAGGACCACTGCCCTGTATATATACACTGCACAGGACCACTGCCCTGTATATATACACTGCACAGTACCACCACTCCCCTGTATATATATACACTGCACAGGACCACTGCCCTGTATATATACACTGCACAGGACCACTGCCCTGTATTTATACCCTGCACAGTACCACTCCTCCTGTATATATACACTGCACAGCACCACCCCTCCTGTATATATACACTGCACAGTGCCACTCCTCCTGTATATATACACTGCACAGTACCATCACTCTCCTGTATATATACACTGCACAGTACCAATCCTCCTGTATATATACACTGCACAGTACCTCTCCTCCTATCCTGTATATATACACTGCAAAGTACCACTTCTCCTGTCCTGTATATATACACTGCAAAGTACCACTCCTCCTATCCTGTATATATACACTGCACAGTACCACTCCTCCTGTATATATACACTGCACAGTACCACTCCTCCTGTATATATACCCTGCACAGTACCACTGCCCTGTATATATACACTGCACAGTACCACTCCTCCTATCCTGTATATATACACTGTAGAATTTGCAATAGCTGTCACTCATGTTAGAAGTGAAATCTGGCATTGTACTATACCTAGATTTCTCTGCTGTATCTGGGCATCATGAATCGTGGTATGTGTTAAAGGGGGGACCCACTGAGACTCTTTTGCCCGGGGCCCTCAAAAACCTGGAGCCAGCCCTGGGGGTGGGTCACTGGGCCGGCGCTGCAGCTGTTTAACGCTATTGACGTGCGGGCCCGCGCCCGCACGTCAATAGTTAACAGCCGCCAGCCAATCTGAGGCCGGCAGCTGACGTCAGTCCCAGTGTGCATGTCGCCGGCGTCTGACATCATTGTCAGTCGCCGGCGAGTGCACGTTTCAGCTGCGTGGAAAGAGCAGGAGCGCGGTCAGGTAAGCAGAACTTGATTTTTTTTTTGCAGTCCCGATCATGTGATGGTAACATTCACCGGCGAAACAATTTAACTTCTCCATCTGAGGTCTTATTCCTGCTGGGGGGGGGGGCCAAGCTCGGGAACAGCCCCGGGCGGCAAAAGCTCTAGCTACACCTCTGAAAGCACTGTGGAATTAATGTCGCTACACAACTGAGTAACATAAATAAATAAGTAAAATAAAGATTCAATGGAGTAGTAATCCAACATTGTTTTGGTTTTTTTTTTCATTGCATTTTTTTGGTTCTATGGAACGGACTTAAAACAACTAGAATTTACAAAACTAAAACTAGCAGTCTATAACAAGGAGGTATAGGTCCAAGTGGAGGAAGAGGCGGACATGGCGGTATAGGTGGAAGAGCTAAGGGAGGAGTAATCAAAACACTGTTTTTTTTCCCAGACTTGGTTCTGTTTTTAAATTTTATAATGGAAAGGACTTAAAACAACCTATAATTTTCAAAACTAAACTAGCTATCTAGTGCCAGAAGGCGTAGGTCCAAGTGGAGGAAGAGGTGGACGTGTCGCTATGGGTGGAATAGGCCTTTTTTGTGTGTTTTTTGGGATTTTTCATGGAACTGACTTAAAACAACCTAGATTTAACAAAACTAAAAGTAGCTATCTAGAACCACGAGGCGTAGGTTCAAATGGAGGAAGAGGTGGATGTGGCGGGATGGGTGGAAGAGGCAAGGTTGGTGTAATCCACGTGTTTGTTTAGTTTTTTTTAGGAAACTGACTTAACCCCTTAACATCCAATAACGGACAGAGTCCATCATTGGACACCTCCCCCTCCGGCGATGAGCCTGCACCTTTTCCGGCACATGATAGCTGATTTGATCAGCTGACATGTTCCTAGAACAGCCACAGGTGGAATCGCGATTCACCTGTGCCTGTTAACATGTTAAATGCCGCTGTTAAACGCTGACAGCGGCATTTAACATGCACGCTCAGAAATCGTGTCATTACCTCCTCCCATCGGCACCCGTGTCACATGACCACGGGTAGCCAATGGGTTGGCATAACAACCCGGGGGCAGCAGGAGACCCCTGTGGTTGTCATTGCTGTATCGCTAGGAGGGCTGCCTGATGGTCGGCGCTCATAGCAAGTGAGCATATCTGCAGCCCTGCTCTATGTAGCAGAGGTGAATGAACAACTGCAGCTTCTAGTCTCCCATGGAGACTATTGAAGCAAGTAAAAAGTAAAAAAATAAAGGTTTTTCAAATATTAAAAAATATATAAAAGTTTAAATCACCTACCCTTCACCCCATTCAAAATAAAACAATAAAAAAATCAAAGGGCTCGAAGAACATCCTAAATAGGCAGTGTAAGCGGTTTATACCTTGTGGGAATAAAAGGACTAGAAATAGGAAAAACCCAATGTGGCTAAACAAAGAAGTAAGACAGGCAATTAACAGTAAAAAGAAAGCATTTGCACTACTAAAGCAGGATGGCACCATTGAAGCTCTAAAAAACTATAGGGAGAAAAATACTTTATCTAAAAAACTAATTAAAGCTGCCAAAAAGGAAACAGAGAAGCACATTGCTAAGGAGAGTAAAACTAATCCCAAACTGTTCTTCAACTATATCAATAGTAAAAGAATAAAAACTGAAAATGTAGGCCCCTTAAAAAATAGTCAGGAAAGAATGGTTGTAGATGACGAGGAAAAAGCTAACATATTAAACACCTTCTTCTCCACGGTATTCACGGTGGAAAATGAAATGCTAGGTGAAATCCCAAGAAACAATGAAAACCCTATATTAAGGGTCACCAATCTAACCCAAGAAGAGGTGCGAAACCAGCTAAATAAGATTAAAATAGATAAATCTCCGGGTCCGGATGGCATACACCCACGAGTACTAAGAGAACTAAGTAATGTAATAGATAAACCATTATTTCTTATTTTTAGGGACTCTATAGCGACAGGGTCTGTTCCGCAGGATTGGCGCATAGCAAATGTGGTGCCAATATTCAAAAAGGGCTCTAAAAGTGAACCTGGAAATTATAGGCCAGTAAGTCTAACCTCTATTGTTGGTAAAATATTTGAAGGGTTTCTGAGGGATGTTATTCTGGATTATCTCAATGAGAATAACTGTTTAACTCCATATCAGCATGGGTTTATGAGAAATCGCTCCTGTCAAACCAATCTAATCAGTTTTTATGAAGAGGTAAGCTATAGGCTGGACCACGGTGAGTCATTGGACGTGGTATATCTCGATTTTTCCAAAGCGTTTGATACCGTGCCGCACAAGAGGTTGGTACACAAAATGAGAATGCTTGGTCTGGGGGAAATTGTGTGTAAATGGGTTAGTAACTGGCTTAGTGATAGAAAGCAGAGGGTGGTTATAAATGGTATAGTCTCTAACTGGGTCGCTGTCACCAGTGGGGTACCGCAGGGGTCAGTATTGGGACCTGTTCTCTTCAACATATTCATTAATGATCTGGTAGAAGGTTTACACAGTAAAATATCGATATTTGCAGATGATACAAAACTATGTAAAGCAGTTAATACAAGAGAAGATAGTATTCTGCTACAGATGGATCTGGATAAGTTGGAAACTTGGGCTGAAAGGTGGCAGATGAGGTTTAACAATGATAAATGTAAGGTTATACACATGGGAAGAAGGAATCAATGTCACCATTACACACTGAATGGGTGTAACCACTGGGTAAATCTGACAGGGAGAAGGACTTGGGGATCCTAGTTAATGATAAACTTACCTGGAGCAGCCAGTGCCAGGCAGCAGCTGCCAAGGCAAACAGGATCATGGGGTGCATTAAAAGAGGTCTGGATACACATGATGAGAGCATTATACTGCCTCTGTACAAATCCCTAGTTAGACCGCACATGGAGTACTGTGTCCAGTTTTGGGCACCGGTGCTCAGGAAGGATATAATGGAACTAGAGAGAGTACAAAGGAGGGCAACAAAATTAATAAAGGGGATGGGAGAACTACAATACCCAGATAGATTAGCGAAATTAGGATTATTTAGTCTAGAAAAAAGACGACTGAGGGGCGATCTAATAACCATGTATAAGTATATAAGGGGACAATACAAATATCTCGCTGAGGATCTGTTTATACCAAGGAAGGTGACGGGCACAAGGGGGCATTCTTTGCGTCTGGAGGAGAGAAGGTTTTTCCACCAACATAGAAGAGGATTCTTTACTGTTAGGGCAGTGAGAATCTGGAATTGCTTGCCTGAGGAGGTGGTGATGGCGAACTCAGTCGAGGGGTTCAAGAGAGGCCTGGATGTCTTCCTGGAGCAGAACAATATTGTATCATACAATTAGGTTCTGTAGAAGGACGTAGATCTGGGGATTTATTATGATGGAATATAGGCTGAACTGGATGGACAAATGTCTTTTTTCGGCCTTACTAACTATGTTACTATGTTACTATGTTACTATAAATACACACATTTGATATAGCCGCGTTCATAATCGCCCGATCTATCAATATATAAAAAGAACTAATACAATCGGTAAACAGCGTAGCGAGAAAAAAATGAAAACACCAGAATGACGTATTTTTGGTCTCAGCAAAATTGCAATAAAATGCAATAACGGGCGATCAAAAAATCGTATCTACACCCAAATGATATCAATAAAAACATCTGATCGGCGCGCAAAAAGTAAGCCCTCACCTGGCCCAGACTCTGAAAAATGGAGACGCTACAGGTCTCAGAAAATGGCAACTTTTTTTTTTTTACAAACTTTGGAATTTTTTTTCACCACTTAGATAAAAAATGAACCTACACATTGTTAGGGCTCGAGTTCCTGCCTCTGCACAGGGGGAGTCTCGAACCATCTCTGCTGCGGTCTCCCATTCTTCTCCAGCTGCAGTGGACCCTGCTCAGTAGAGACGTCGGTCCCAGCGTCTGGCTCAGGCAGATACTCTGCGTCTGGCAACTGCTGTTCTTCCAAGCTCTGCCATTATAGCTAGTACTGGTCAGCGGCGACGACTCGCTTCTGGGACTAAGTCCTGCTTTCTCCCTTCTGAGCATGCCCAAAGGAAGACCTCTCATTGGAGGTCAGGGGTCACACGCTCCTGTCCTGAAGCAACTCCCATTGGTCCTCTAGGAAGGTCCTGAAGTTGCTGCAACTATAAAAGGTTTGCATGTCTGCTCGGCCATGCGCTAGTATCAATCTTTGTCATGAGCTTTGTGCCAGTGTGGTTATGTATGCTTGTGGTCAGGGCCCGGCTGAAATAAGTCACTAGAATACCGGCACCTCCGGTGAGGAGTTAGTTTGCATGTATTCAGGGCCCGGCTGAAATAAGCCACTAGAATACCACCACCTCCAGTGAGGAATTGTTTGTGTGCTTCTCTGACTGTATGACCACTGACTGCTATCAGCTCAGCAGTTAGCTCTGTTCTCCTGTGAGCTTAACAGGACACAGTGCTTTTCTATCACGGCAACTGTGTGAAGAAACAGAGCTCGCATATACCGCCATATAGTGCCATTTGCTAGCAGCAGGTTCTCCTCCTGCAAGGTGGACACCGGGCTGCGAACGCACCAATAATAACATCTATATTTACTCGGTGCGTTCCGCCTGTCCTAACACACATGTTTAGTGTCTATGAACTTGTAATGACCTGGAGAATCATAATGGCAGGTCAGTGTAAGGCTAGGTTCACATTGCGTTAAAGCAGCCCGTTCAACACATGCGTTAAACGGGCTGCGTTAACGCAAGTGCCGAAATGTGATCGCGCTAGCGCAGATAGAGCTAGCAGATGCTCTATCTGTGCTAGCGGTGATGGACCCAGAAACGATGCAGCCCGCGTCCCAGGATCCATCACTCAATGATGGCACATCGCTAGCGCATGCCCATTGTGGGCGTGCGCTAGCGATGCATCCGACGTAGGGCTTAATGGTGGCGTTAACGGACTGCGTTACACCGCGTTATGCCGCGGTGTAACGTAGTCCATCTAAAGGACTGCCTATAACGTAATTTGAACCCAGCCTTAGCATTTAGTGAACCAAGTTAAAAAGCGTGGGATTGCCCTTTTTTATAATTTCACCGCACTAGTTTTTTTCCCGTTTTCTGTTACACGACATGGTAAAACCAATGGTGTCATTCAAAAATACAACTTGTCTCACAAAAAACAAGCCCTCACATGACCATTTTGACCCCCCTCAAAAAAAGTTATGGCTCTGGGAAGAAGGGGAGCAAAAACTGAAAATGCAAAACCAAAAATACTCCAGGTTGTTAAGGGGTTAAGTCACATGCTGTCCATTTCCCTGTGATACTCCTTGAGGCCAGTTTCACACGTCAGTGGCTCCGGTACGTGAGGTGACAGTTTCCTCACGTACCGGAGACACTGACTCACGTAGACACATTGAAATCAATGTGTCTCTGCACATGTCAGCGTGTTTTCACGGACCGTGTGTCCGTGTGCAAAACACGGAGACATGTCAGTGTTCGTTGGAGCGCACGGATTACACGGACCCATTAAAGTCAATGGGTCCGTGTAAAACACGTACCGCACACGGACGCTGTCCATGTGCAGTCTGTGTGCCGTGCAGGTGTAAGGACATGAAGCACGATGAGACTCTGGGGGCAGTTACCTTCTCGGCTCTGTGCCTGGAACCATTGAGCTGTGCTGCAGTTTCCCCAGGGGACAGACTTAGAGACTGGGACAGGAAGAAAGGGAGGCAGAGAGCGGGAAAGGAACGCAGGCAAGACACAGAGCAGTGTGAGCAGAAATCAGAGCAGGGTGCAGCTGCACTCCGGGGGAGAGAGAAATCTCCCGGTCAGAGGACAAATACAGGGAGAAACCCCAGAAAGACTGCATCTTGTGAGTACCTGAAAGCGGACTCTGCTGTGACTGGTGAGAGGCGCTTTGAGACCCATGTAGAGACATTGGCCCGTACAGAGACTGCGACCCCCTGGTACAGAGACTGTGATTCCTGATACAGAGACTGTGATTCCTGGTACAGAGACTGTGATTCCTGGTACAGAGACTTAACAGTGCAGAGCCCCTGATTCTTGCTGTGCTGTAAAGGCTAAAGACTCAAAACGTGTGCATATCACATTAACTACCGAAACCCCAGGCAGCAGGCTCCTAGAGACTACTCAGCCCACGGACAACAGAGGAACAACAAGTGCCGCTGTTGCTCGGCGCCTACGTTGGAGAAGACGACCCTTCAAACAAGTCCCCATCAGACTGATAAGTGTTCTTTTCTCAAGAGAATCCTGCTTAATTCTGTTACACTGTTTGACTCCCATATTTTTGCACTATTTTATTGCTAGTTATTTTCCATTGCTTCCTCCCTGTGAGGAGAACCTTATTACTGTTATTAAACCCCTCAACTGTTGGTCTGTCTGTTCCGTTGTGACATACTCAGTACCTACATACTATTACATTTGGCGTAGTCGGCAGGATGTCACACGGTAGCGCGGACAGGGCAGACCAAGCAGCTGGGCAAGTTCCCAGGTCTAGCATTTCCCTGGGAGCCATGTTGAATAATTTGCCGAGGTTCACTGGGAACAATGTAATGTTGTGGAGTTGGACGGATCGTATCCGGGGAATGATGCGGATGCATCCCATGACACCAGCCCTGGAGGCAGAAATTGCATTGATGGCCCTGGAGGGGGAGGCGCGGGATTCTGTCATGCATAGGTCACCCCGAGAGAGAGATACCCTAGATAAAGTGCTGTGCATACTTGAGGAGACGCATGGGGACCCCACTGACGTAGGGGAACTTCGCATGCGACTGTTTCACCAGGTACAACGGGAGGGGGAGACCGTGACCCAATTCATGAACGCCCTACAAGAGCTTCACACTGCTATCAGATGAAAGGATGGTGTAGGGGTTGGGTCAGTTGATGTGGTGCTCAGAGATCAGCTGGTGACGGGACTGCGTGATGCAATGATGAAACAGGCACTGCGGGAGCGCATGCGAGTAAAGCCAGACATGACTTTCTCTGAGGTTGGCAGTGAGGCGCGTGTGCGAGAACAAGAACAGGGAGTGACAGGGCTGGTGGGAAGGGTGCAGAGTGGGGAGGTAACCACCACTGCAGATAATGTCCCCCAGTGGGTGGAGGACCTGAGAATGGAGATTAGACAAGTCCATGAAGGAATGGCGGCCTCCAGAAGAAGTACGGCAGGAGGGCCTGGTCCTCTGGTGGGAGACAGAGAAGCTGCCCCCCGAAAGGAGGGTGAGACTAGCAGGAGGAGAAGCCCTCTTACATGCTACACTTGGAGAATCTGGCCACATTGCTAGATGGTGTCCCCGGCGGAACCGACCATCCCCGCGCCCTCCTTTAAACTAGGTGGCTCTGAGCTCGAGGGGCACTGCTTGGAGCGTGAAGAACAGAAGAGGAGTAGTGAAAGTCCCCACAGCCTTGTTTCCATGTGCCCTCTGGTCTGGGCAGAAATCAATGGAAGAGCAGTGCGGTGCTTGATAGACACCGGCTCACAAGTGACCACCATGCCTGAGAGATATTTCCGCCGTCATTTCCCAGAGCCGCTACGGCCCGAATGGGGCCCTGTGATCAAACTTATGGCGGCCAATCACTTGCCCATCCCGGTCGCAGGGGTGGTATGGATGAACATAGAGGTCTGCGGAAAAGACCTCGGGAGAAGAGGAGTGGTACTGGTGGATGGAGAGGTAGCTAAAGACCATACTGTTACCCTGGGCATGAATGTGTTAACAGACCTCGGAAGCCTGGTTTTCAACGACTCCCCGGAGCAGTTCCTGCAACAATGGAGCGACCAAACCCCCCAGAGAAGGGTCTTTCAACAACTGATACAGACCGCCCAGGTCCAGGAAGCATACAGCGATGGAAAGGAACTCTGCAAAGTCATCGCCCCCGCCTCAGTCAATCGAGTGTTGCCTCCTGGGCAGACGGTGCTTCCCCTGCCTATACGAGCTGGCATCCCGCTGGAAGGGGTCGAAGTCCAAATTGAGCCCAGCAGAGCCGACCAGCTGCCGTCAGAAATATTGGTCGCACGGTCCCTGGCTACCGTGCGGGATAAAACTGTCCTTGTGCATTGCATAAATTTGGGGGAGACAGATACGACTTTGCCCCCTAGAAGTGAAGTCGCTCAAGTCCTGGGCCTCCCAGACGAGCTGGTCCCAACTGAGGCGGTACAGCTGACCGCAAAGCCAGAAGATCCGTGGCTGGTGACCGTCAAAGCAGAGGCAGCTCCATACCCCAGATTACTGCAAGAAGGGTGCCAGATACTGGAACGCATGAGGGTGGAGCTCTCAGAACTTACTCCGCAGCAGGTACCTCAGGTGGAAGCTGTATTGGGGAGATTTCAGGAGGCGTTCGCCAAAGATGAAGATGACTTTGGACGTACCACGGCCATCACCCACGAGATACCCACCAGGGATGCGGCACCAATCCGGGAACGGCACCGCCAAATACCCCCACAGATGTACCAGGAGGTGAAGGGAATGCTGTCACACATGCTGAAGAAGGGAGTTATACGCGAGAGTCAGAGCCCGTGGGCTGCCCCTATAGTCTTGGTGAGAAAGAAAGATGGGTCCTTGCGGTTCTGTGTGGACTATCGCTAGCTCAACGCTTGCACAGTCCGGGACTCGTACCCACTACCCAGGATAGAGGAGTCCCTGACGGCACTAGGGAATGCCAGATATTTCTCCATGTTAGACTTGGCCAGCGGCTACTGGCAGGTGCCCATGTCTGAACAAGATCGAGCCAAGACTGCTTTCATCCTTCCAATGGGACTATATGAGTTCGACCGGATGCCCTTCGGCATAGCAAACGCCCCAGGAACATTTCAGCGACTCATGGAGAGATGTCTGGGAGACCTGAACTTTGAAGCCACTTTGATCTACTTGGATGATATCATCGTCTTTGCCCCCACCATTGAGGAGCATCTGCAAAGACTAGAGCAAGTTCTGAGTTGGCTACAGAAGTATGGCTTAAAAGTGAAACCCCAAAAATGTCACCTCTTCCATACCGAGATTGAATACTTGGGACACGTTGTCTCCGCTGAGGGGGTGAGGCCTTCCCCGGAGAAGATCGCTGCGGTACAAGAGTGGCCAACTCCAAAAACTGTGAAAGATGTGCGTGCGTTCCTGGGACTCACAGGATACTTCAGACGCTTCGTAAAACACTTTACCCGCCTTGCTAATCTTCTCCAGGAGTTGTTGAGGAGAGTGCCCTCTTGTGCCAAAAACAGGAACATACAGTGGGGGAAGGATCAGGAGGAGACATTCTTGGCTTTGAAGAAGGCTTTGACGGAGGCCCCCATGTTGGCCTACGCTGACTTCACACAACCATTCATATTGCACACTGATGGGAGCCTGCAGGGCCTCGGGGCCGTACTATCGCAGATGCAGGACGGGAAAGAGCGCGTCATCGCATACGCCAGTCGGTCTTTGCATGACTCGGAAAGGAATCCAGAAAACTACAGTTCATTTAAGCTGGAGTTGCTGGCGCTGGTGTGGGCAATGACTGAGAAGTTCGCGGAATATCTGGCTGGCTCAGAAGTTCATGTACGCACCGATAACAATCCATTGGCCCATCTCGAGAATGCCAAGTTAGGTGCCCTAGAACAACGTTGGGTAGCCCGAATGGCCAAGTTCAGATACAGAATTTCGTATAAAAGAGGAGCTGAGAATGTACATGCGGATGCCCTCTCTCGGGTAAACTATCGCAAACCAGCACCCAGCCAAGATGAAGAACTGGAAGATGTGGAGGTTCCAGGTTTTGGAGAGACTGCCAGGACGGTGGCAGCGGCGCGGGAAATTGAACAGGAAGAGGCCTGTGTGAATTTGCTGGAGCAGCCCCGCGATGAGTGGGTCTGAGTGCAGCAAGAGGATCCGGAGCTAGCTCAGTTGAGAAAGTGGGTCGTGACTGAACAAATGCCCAATTGGCACGAGAGGAGGTCCATGTCACCTGAACTACTGAAGATGCTACGCCAGTGGGAGAGGCTCCAGTTGCGGGATGTGTTATGGACCTGGTGGTTAGGAGCACCCGGCACGACCTGATAGTTAAACTCACACAGGACAAGGTCTGGGATGTGGGAGCTCTGCTGACCGCAAGCCCTAAATCCTATCACAACAACTAGAAATAGCCGTGGAGCGTTCCTGACTCTCCCTAGACGCCTCTTCACAGCCTCAGAGCTAGCTAGCCCTAGAGATAGAAAATAAAGCCTACCTTGCCTCAGAGAAATTCCCCAAAGGAAAAGGCAGCCCCCCACATATATTGACTGTGAATAAAGATGAAAGTCACAAACACAGAAATGAAACAGGTTTCAGCAAAGGGAGGCCAGACTTACTAAACAGAGGATAGGAAAGGTATCTTTGCGGTCAGCACAAAAAAACTACAAAAGACCAGGCAGAGTGTGCAAAAAGACCTCCGCACCGACTCACGGTGCGGAGGTGCCACTCTGCATCCCAGAGCTTCCAGCTAGCAAGACAAAATCATGATAACCAGCTGGACAAGGAAACAATGAACAAATAATAACTATCAGGAACTTAGCTTCTGCTGGAGAAGACAGGTCACCAGAAAGATCCAAGAGCGAACTGAACCAATGCAGGAACATTGACAGCTGGCATGGAGTAACGATCTGAGTGGAGTTAAATAGAGCAGCCAACCAAAGGATAAACCACGTCACCTGTGTAAGGAACCTCAGAAGCAGCAGCTTCACTCACAGCCACCAGAGGGAGTCCATGGACAGAACTCGCCGAAGTACCATTCACGACCACAGGAGGGAGTTCGACAACAGAATTCACAACCGTACCCCCCCTTGAGGAGGGGTCACCGAACCCTCACCAGAGCCCCCAGGCCGATCAGGATGAGCCAAATGAAAGGCACGAACTAGATCGGCAGCATGAACATCAGAGGCAAAAACCCAGGAATTATCTTCCTGACCATAACCCTTCCACTTGACCAGGTACTGGAGTTTCCGTCTCGAAACACGAGAATCCAAAATCTTCTCCACCACATACTCCAACTCCCCCTCGACCAACACCGGGGCAGGAGGATCAACGGAGGGAACCATAGGAGCCACGTATCTCCGCAACAACGACCTATGGAACACATTATGGATGGCAAAAGAAGTAGGAAGGTCCAAACGAAATGACACAGGATTAAGAACTTCAGAAATCTTATATGGCCCAATGAAACGAGGCTTAAACTTAGGAGAGGAAACCTTCATAGGAACATGACGAGATGATAACCAAACCAAATCCCCAACACGAAGTCGGGGATCAACACAGCGCCGGCGGTTAGCGAAACATTGAGCCTTCTCCTGGGACAATGTCAAATTGTCCACCACATGAGTCCAAATCTGCTGCAACCTGTCCACCACCGTATCCACACCAGGACAGTCCGAAGGCTCAACCTGCCCTGAAGAGAAACGAGGATGGAAACCAGAATTACAAAAAAAAGGAGAAACTAAAGTAGCCGAGCTGGCCCGATTATTAAGGGCGAACTCAGCCAAAGGCAAGAAGGACACCCAATCATCCTGATCAGCAGAAACAAAGCATCTCAGATATGTTTCCAAAGTCTGATTAGTTCGTTCGGTTTGGCCATTAGTTTGGGGATGGAAAGCCGAAGAAAAAGACAAATCAATGCCCATCTTAGCACAAAAGGACCGCCAAAACCTCGAAAACAAACTGGGAACCTCTGTCCGAGACGATGTTCTCTGGAATGCCATGCAAACAAACCACATGCTGGAAAAACAATGGCACCAAATCAGAGGAGGAAGGCAATTTAGACAAGGGTACCAAATGGACCATCTTAGAGAAGCGATCACAAACCACCCAAATGACCGACATCCTTTGAGAAACAGGGAGATCAGAAATAAAATCCATGGAAATATGCGTCCAGGGCCTCTTCGGGACCGGCAAGGGCAAAAGCAACCCACTGGCACGAGAACAGCAGGGCTTAGCCCGAGCACAAGTCCCACAGGACTGCACAAAAGAACGCACATCCCGTGACAAAGAAGGCCACCAAAAGGATCTAGCCACCAAATCTCTGGTACCAAAGATTCCAGGATGACCAGCCAACACCGAACAATGAACCTCAGAGATAACTCTACTAGTCCATCTATCAGGGACAAACAGTTTCTCCGTAGGAAACGGTCAGGTCTATCAGCCTGAAACTTCTGCAGCACGCGCCGCAAATCAGCGGAGATGGCAGACAAAATTACCCCCTCTTTAAGAATACCCGCCGGTTCCGGAACACCCGGAGAATCAGGCACAAAACTCCTTGACAGGGCATCAGCCTTCACATTCTTAGATCCCGGAAGGTATGAAACCACAAAATCAAACTGGGAGAAAAAGAGCGACCATCGAGCCTGTCTAGGATTCAACCGTTTGGCAGACTCGAGATACGTCAAATTTTTGTGATCCGTCAAGACTACCACGCGATGTTTAGCTCCTTCAAGCCAATGTCGCCACTCCTCGAATGCCCACTTCATGGCCAACAACTCTCAATTGCCAACATCATAATTGCGCTCAGCAGGCGAGAATTTTCTAGAAAAGAAGGCACATGGTTTCATCACCGAGCCATCAGAACTTCTTTGCGACAAAACAGCCCCTGCTCCAATCTCAGAAGCATCAACCTCGACCTGAAACGGGAGTGAAACATCTGGCTGGCACAACACAGGGGCAGAAGAAAAACGACGCTTCAACTCCTGAAAAGCCTCTACAGCCGCAGAGGACCAATTGACCACATCAGCACCTTTCTTGGTCAAATCAGTCAACGGTTTAGCAATACTAGAAAAATTAGCGATGAAGCGACGGTAAAAATTAGCAAAGCCCAGGAACTTCTGCAGGCTCTTCACAGATGTCGGCTGAGTCCAATCAAAAATGGCCTGAACTTTAACAGGGTCCATCTCGATAGTAGAAGGGGAAAAAATGAAACCCAAAAATGAAACCTTCTGAACTCCAAAGAGACACTTTGATCCCTTCACAAACAAGGAATTCGCACGAAGGACCTGGAACACCATTCTGACCTGCTTCACATGAGACTCCCAATCATCCAAAAAGACCAAAATGTCATCCAAATATACAATCATGAATCTATCCAGGTACTCACGGAAGATGTCATGCATAAAGGACTGAAACACAGATGGAGCATTAGAAAGCCCGAATGGCATAACCAGGTACTCAAAATGGCCTTCGGGCGTATTAAATGCTGTTTTCCATTCATCGCCCTGTTTAATTCGCACAAGATTATACGCCCCTCGAAGATCTATCTTGGTGAACCAACTAGCCCCCTTAATCCGAGCAAACAAATCAGACAGCAGCGGCAAAGGATACTGAAATTTGACTGTGATCTTATTAAGAAGGCGGTAATCAATACAAGGTCTCAAAGAGCCATCCTTCTTGGCCACAAAAAAGAACCCTGCTCCCAATGGTGACGACGACGGGCGAATATGACCCTTCTTCAAGGATTCCTTTACATAACTCCGCATAGCGGCGTGCTCTGGCACAGATAAATTAAACAGACGGCCCTTAGGAAACTTACTACCAGGAATCAAATTAATAGCACAATCACAATCCCTATGAGGAGGTAGGGCACCGGATTTGGGCTCTTCAAATACATCCCGGTAATCTGTTAAAAACTCAGGGACTTCAGAAGGAGTGGAAGGCGAAATAGACAACAATGGAACATCACCATGTACCCCCTGACAACCCCAGCCGGACACAGACATAGATTTCCAATCCAACACTGGATTATGGACCTGTAGCCATGGCAACCCCAAAACGACCATATCATGCAGATTATGCAACACCAAAAAGCGAATATCCTCCTGATGTGCAGGAGCCATGCACATGGTCAATTGAGTCCAGTACTGAGGCTTATTCTTGGCCAAAGGCGTAGCCTCAATTCCTCTCAATGGAATAGGATACTGCAAGGGCTCAAGAAAAAACCACAGCGCCTGGCAAACTCCAAGTCCATCAAATTCAGGGCAGTGCCTGAATCCACAAATGCCATAACAGAATAGGACGACAGAGAGCAAATCAGAGTAACGGACAAAAGAAATTTAGACTGTACCTTACCAATGGTGGCAGACCTAGCGAACCGCTTAGTGCGCTTAGGACAATCGGAGATAGCATGAGTGGATTCACCACAGTAAAAACACAGCCCATTCTGACGTCTGTGTTCTTGCCGTTCAGCTCTGGTCAAAGTCCTATCACACTGCATAGGCTCAGGCCTATGCTCAGAGAATACCGCCAGATGGTGCACAGCTTTGCGCTCACGCAAGCGCCGATCGATCTGAATGGCCAAGGACATAGACTCATTCAGACCAGCAGGCGTGGGAAATCCCACCATGACATCCTTAAGGGCTTCAGAAAGACCCTTTCTGAAAATTGCCGCCAGGGCACACTCATTCCACTGAGTAAGCACAGACCACTTTCTAAACTTCTGATAGTACACCTACGCTTCATCCTGACCCTGACACAAAGCCAGCAAGATTTTCTCTGCCTGATCCACTGAATTTGGTTCATCATAAAGCAATCCAAGCGCCAGAAAAAACGCATCAACATCACGCAATGCAGGATCTCCTGGCACATAGGATTCTGTACCACAAAATCTTGAATGTTTTGTACCCTTGCAGTGAGATGATCCACACAAGAGGACAGACCTTGAATGTCCATATCTATACCTGTGTCCTGAACCACCCAAAGGTTTAGGGGAAAAGAAAGACAAAACACAGTGCAAAGAAAAAAAAATGGTCTCAGAACTTCTCTTATCCCTCTATTGAGATGCATTAATACTTTGGGCCAGCTGTACTGTTATGGACCTGGTGGTTAGGAGCTCCCGGCACGACCTGATAGTTAAACTCACACAGGACAAGCTCTGGGATGTGGGAGCTCTGCTGACCGCAAACCCTAATCCTATCACAACAACTAGAAATAGCCGTGGAGCGTTCCTGACTCTCCCTAGACGCCTCTTCACAGCCTCAGAGCTAGCTAGCCCTAGAAATAGAAAATAAAGCCTACCTTGCCTCAGAGAAATTCCCCAAAGGAAAAGGCAGCCCACCACATATATTGACTGTGAGTAAAGATGAAAGTCACAAACGCAGAAATGAAACCGGTTTCAGCAAAGGGAGGCCAGACTTACTAAACAGACAGAGGATAGGAAAGGTATCTTTGCGGTCAGCACAAAAAAATACAAAAGACCACGCAGAGTGTGCAAAAAGACCTCCGCACCGACTCACGGTGCGGAGGTGCCACTCTGCATCCCAGAGCTTCCAGCTAGCAAGACAAAATCATGATAACCAGCTGGACAAGGAAACAATGAACAAATAATAACTATCAGGAACTTAGCTTCTGCTGGAGAAGACAGGTCACCAGAAAGATCCAAGAGCGAACTGAACCAATGCAGGAACATTGACAGCTGGCATGGAGTAACGATCTGAGTGGAGTTAAATAGAGCAGCCAACCAAAGGATAAACCACGTCACCTGTGTAAGGAACCTCAGAAGCAGCAGCTTCACTCACAGCCACCAGAGGGAGTCCATGGACAGAACTCGCCGAAGTACCATTCACGACCACAGGAGGGAGTTCGACAACAGAATTCACAACAGGGATGGTATCCTGTACCGGAAGGTATTCCTGCAAACAGAACTCAGTCTTGTTTGGCAGACGGTGATTCCCTTGTCCTTGATAGACCAGGTGGCTAAGGAAGCACATGAGAAAGGAGCACACTTTGGGCGAGATAAAACTTTCCAGTGGTTACAGCGCCTATTTTATCATCCCCACTTAAGGAACATTGTGGAGAAAGTATGTCAGCAATGCAGAAGTTGTGAGCTGGTTAAACCACCAGAACAACGAGCTCCCACAGAGACGGTGAGGTCTTCTGGCCCCATGGACCTACTGGCACTAGATTACTTGACAATTGGACTAGCACACCAAGGCTATGAGCATTGTTTGGTTATGATAGACCACTTTACTAAATTTGCCATAGTGACGCCCACGCGGGACCAGACTGCCGAGTCTGCTGCTCATGCAATCTGCAAACACTTCATACAGGTGTACGGGTGTCCCAAGCGCATCCATTCTGATCAAGGGGCCTGCTTCCTCGGAAGGGTGATGGAGGAGCTACTCCAGCTGTACAAAATCGATAAGTCCCGGACCACCCCTTATCCACAGGGGAATGGGGCAGGGCCGGCGTCAGCACCCAGCGCACCTGGGCAAATGCCGGGGCCCTGGGGAGAGAGGGGGGCCCACTCACGCTGTCATAGATACAGCTGGGAGAGCAGAGCAGGAGAACATGCTCTCTCCGCCCACAAAGTCACTGCTGGCTGCGTTCTCTTAACCCCTATGTGCCAGCTCTGACACAAGCATCTTCTCACTCAGTCAGTGCAGCCAGGCAGGCACACATAGGGGTTAAGAGAAGGCAGCCAGTGTGACATTATTTGTGGGCGGAGAGAGCACATTCTCTGCTCTGCTCTGGGCCCCTGGCTGGCTGCTGTGTTGAGCTGAACTTATCAGGCAGATTCCGGAGGAGCTGCTACCAGTGACTGAGTGAGTGCAAAGGTATCCAGCAGTGATTGCAGTTGGTCTTATGGCTCAGTCTGCTGCTGTCTGTCTCCGCTGCCTAAAAATGTGGGTGATGTCTGGAGGAGCAGCTGGTGGGGTGCAGCCTGCAACCTGCAGCCACCCAGCTCTCCCAGAATACATGCATGCCACACCGAACCTGCACCAGTGGGGTAGGAAGAAGCTTAACCCCTTCCCATCTGTATGAAGGTTATTGCTAAACCTTAAAGATAACAATCCGACCCGCATAAATGGGGTTAACCAAATGCCAGGAGGAAGGGGAGCTGCTGCCATGGATAAAACTGAGCTGTGGGCTGTACGTTGGGGCCCCGTGGCCCCAGGCTGGTGACTGGAGGGACTCTGCCCAGTGCTGGCATGTGGGTGATTTCTGCTTCGGAGTCTCAGCTTCTCTCCTCCACATCACACTGTGCAGTCACAGCAACATTGGTTGTCTCTGTCCAGGTCCTAGCAGCTGCCACTGCTCCCACCACAGACAAGGCATCACTTAACCCTTCCCCTGCAGCCACCGGCAACAAATCCACATTATTCCTTGATTAAATCAGGTTCCAACCCAATAGAGGAGCAGACATTTCCTGCTGCCATTAGGGTCCGGGAGGGGGTGACCTGTGACATTGGCTGCCCTGCTACTCTGTAGTGGGGGGTGACAAGTGTACCATGGGGTAACGATGAAGGAGAAATGCACAGGATAATAGTGAGCGTGTCAGAGGGCAGTGTATGGTATGGAGCAGTCAGGGGGTGGGCTGCAGGATCCCCCCATACTGTACATGACTGCTCGGGACAGGGAGGCGTTTAATGAGCTTCTAATGACGGGGCACTAATTGGGTCATTAGGGTTTGTGGAAAGGATTCAGCATCAGGTCCCTCATTAATGCCCGAGCCGCCTGTTACTTTGTAGCACAGATCTGTTAGGGCCGCAAAACCAAACAACGTTGTTTATGTAGAAAAGTCTTTGTTTCATAGAAAAACTCAAAACAGAAAAGATTTTCTGATACAACAACGCCCTGCTCACGACACTGCACTGCACCTCTCCTGTATATATACACTGCACAGCACCTCTCCCCCTTTATATATATACTGCCCAGTACCACTCCTCCTGTATATATACACTGCACAGCACCTCTCCCCCTGTATATATACACTGCACAGTACCGCTCCTCCTGTATATATACACTGCCCAGCACCTTTCCTCCTGTATGTATACACTGCACAGCACCTCTCCTGTATGTATACACTGCACAGCACCTCTCCTGTATATATACACTGCACAGTACAACTCCTCCTGTCCTGTATATATACACTGCAGAATTTACAATAGCTGTCACTCATGTAAGAAGTGAAATCTGGCATTGTACTATACATTTCTCTGCCGTATCTGTGCATCATAAATCGGGGTATGTGTTAAAGCGGGGGGCCCACTGAGACTCTTTGACCCGGGGCCCTCGAAAACCTGGAGCCGGCCCTGGAATGGGGCTTGTGAAAGATTTAACCGCACTCTGATTCAAATGCTGAGGACCCTGGAAGAGGACCAGAAGGCGAAGTGGACTGAGTCCGTCCCTGAATTGGTGTGGGCGTATAACAATCGGAAACACAGCACCACCGGATTCACCCCCTACTCTTTGTTCTTTGGCCGACCCGGGAAGGGGCTGGCAGAGCTGGAGCTGGAACCCGAGGAGGACTACCCACGGACGGGGTGTACTCCTGGGTTCAAGAACATCGTCGTCGGCTGCGGACAATTCAACGTCTAGTGCAGAACCGGCTGCAAGAATTGGAGCATCCTCAGGTAGCTCCTCAAAATGGGACAGCCCTGCGGCCTGGAGACCGAGTCTTAGTGAGGGAAAAGCGCCCACACAACAAACTAGAGTACCGGTGGGAGAAAAGGCCGTACCGAGTGAAGCGGCGGCTCGGCAACGGGGGTCCTGTTTATGAGGTCCAGCCTAAAACAGAAGAGGGGACTCCCACCCGCACACTGCACAGGAATATGTTGCGTCCATGTTTGTCTCGAGATCCGGAATCAGTCCAATTGGCTCCAGCGCCCCCACCAGCTGCACCAATGATCAATGTAGATGTGGAAGATGAGGAAGACTCCCAATCTCTACCAGGGAACCCAGAAACAGGGACGGTGCCTGAAACTACCAACGTATCGGAGGAAGCCTCGACTCCTCCCACAGCAGTTGACATCACCGCCCCTGCAGATTTAAGACGCTCTGAACGTTCGACGGCTGGTGTACCCCCTGTTCGCTACAATCAGGATGAGTTCATCTGGCAGCAGATTGTGCAAGGACTGGAAGAATGCCAACAGGAACTCCTGAAAATCTCGCCCGTGGAATGGCGAGCAGAAAGAGGGGGGGAATGTAAGGAGGTGAAGCACGATGAGAGTTTGGGGGCGGTTACCTTCTCGGCTCTGTGCCTGGAACCATTGAGCTGTGCTGCAGTTTCCCCAGGGGACAGACTTAGAGACTGGGACAGGAAGAAAGGGAGGCAGAGAGCGGGAAAGGAACGCAGGCAAGACACAGAGCAGCGTGAGCAGAAATCAGAGCAGGGTGCAGCTGCGCTCCGGGGGAGAGAGATATCTCCCGGTCAGAGGACAAATACAGCGAGAAACCCAAGAAAGACTGCATCTTGTGAGTACCTGAAAGCGGACTCTGCTGTGACTGGTGAGGGGCGCTTTGAGACCCATGTAGAGACATTGGCCCGTATAGAGACTGCGACCCCCTGGTACAGAGACTGTGATTCCTGGTACAGAGACTGTGATTCCTGGTACAGAGACTGTGATTCCTGGTACAGAGACTTAACAGTGCAGAGCCCCTGATTCTTGCTGTGCTGTAAAGGCTAAAGACTCAAAACGTGTGCATATCACAGTAACTCCCGAAACCCCAGGCAGCAGGCTCCTAGAGACTACTCAGCCCACGGACAACAGAGGAACGACAAGTGCCGCAGTTTCACGGCGCCTACGTTGGAGAAGACGACCCTTCAAACAAGTCCCCATCAGACTGATAAGTGTTCTTTTCTCAAGAGAATCCTGCTTAATTCTGTTACACTGTTTGACTCCCATATTTTTGCACTATTTTATTGCTAGTTATTTTCCATTGCTTCCTCCCTGTGAGGAGAACCTTATTACTGTTATTAAACCCCTCAACTGTTGGTCTGTCTGTTCCGTGGTGACATACTCAGTACCTACATACTATTACATTTGGCGTAGTCGGCAGGATGTCACACGGTAGCGCGGACAGGGCAGACCAAGCAGCTGGGCAAGTTCCCAGGTCTAGCATTTCCCTGGGAGCCATGTTGAATAATTTGCCGAGGTTCACTGGGAACAATGTAATGTTGTGGAGTTGGACGGATCGTATCCGGGGAATGATGCGGATGCATCCCATGACACCAGCCCTGGAGGCAGAAATTGCATTGATGGCCCTGGAGGGGGAGGCGCGGGATTCTGTCATGCATAGGTTACCCCGAGAGAGAGATACCCTAGATAAAGTGCTGCGCATACTTGAGGAGACGCATGGGGACCCCACTGACGTAGGGGAACTTCGCATGCGACTGTTTCACCAGGTACAACGGGAGGGGGAGACCGTGACCCAATTCATGAACGCCCTACAAGAGCTTCACACTGCTATCAGATGAAAGGACGGTGTAGGGGTTGGGTCAGTTGATGTGGTGCTCAGAGATCAGCTGACGGGACTGCGTGATGCAATGATGAAACAGGCACTGCGGGAGCGCATGCGAGTAAAGCCAGACATGACATTCTCTGAGGTTGGCAGTGAGGCGCGTGTGCGAGAACAAGAACAGGGAGTGACGGGGCTGGTGGGAAGGGTGCAGAGTGGGGAGGTAACCACCACTGCAGATAATGTCCCCCAGTGGGTGGAGGACCTGAGAATGGAGATTAGACAAGTCCATGAAGGAATGGCGGCCTCCAGAAGAAGTACGGCAGGAGGGCCCGGTCCTCTGGTGGGAGACAGAGAAGCTGCCCCCCGAAGGGAGGGTGAGACTAGCAGGAGGAGAAGCCCTCTTACATGCTACACTTGGAGAATCTGGCCACATTGCTAGATGGTGTCCCCGGCAGAGCCGACCATCCCCGCGCCCTCCTTTAAACTAGGTGGCTCTGAGCTCGAGGGGCACCGCTTGGAGCGTGAAGAACAGAAGAGGAGTAGTGAAAGTCCCCACAGCCTTGTTTCCACGTGCCCTCTGGTCTGGGCAGAAATCAATGGAAGAGCAGTGCGGTGCTTGATAGACACCGGCTCACAAGTGACCACCATGCCTGAGAGATATTTCCGCCGTCATTTCCCAGGGCCGCTACGGCCCGAATGGTGCCTTGTGATCAAACTTATGGCGGCCAATCACTTGCCCATCCCATGCCCGTTACCCTGGGCATGAATGTGTTAAAAGACCTCGGAAGTCTGGTTGTCAACGACTCCCCGGAGCAGTTCCTGCAACAATGGAGCGACCAAACCCCCCAGAGAAGGGTCTTTCAACAACTGATACAGACCGCTCAGGTCCAGGAAGCATACAGCGACGGAAAGGAACTCGGCAAAGTCGTCGCCCCCGCCTCAGTCAATCGAGTGTTGCCTCCTGGGCAGACGGTGCTTCCCCTGCCTATACGAGCTGGCATCCCGCTGGAAGGGGTCGAAGTCCAAATTGAGCCCAGCAGAGCCCACCAGCTGCCGTCAGAAATATTGGTTGCACGGTCCCTGGCTACCGTGCGGGATAAAACTGTCCTTGTGCATTGCATAAATTTGGGGGAGACAGATACAACTTTGCCCCCTAGAAGTGAAGTCGCTCAAGTCCTGGGCCTCCCAGACGAGCTGGTCCCAACTGAGGCGGTACAGCTGACCACAAAGCCAGAAGATCCGTGGCTGGTGACCGTCAAAGCAGAGGCAGCTCCATACCCCAGATTACTGCAAGAAGGGTGCCAGATACTGGAACGCATGAGGGCGGAGCTCTCAGAACTTACTCCGCAGCAGGTACCTCAGGTGGAAGCCGTATTGGGGAGATTTCAGGAGGCGTTCGCCAAAGATGAAGATGACTTTGGACGTACCACGGCCATCACCCACGAGATACCCACCAGGGATGCGGCACCAATCCGGGAACGGCACCGCCAAATACCCCCACAGATGTACCAGGAGGTGAAGGGAATGCTGTCACACATGCTGAAGAAGGGAGTTATACGCGAGAGTCAGAGCCCGTGGGCTGCCCCTATAGTCTTGGTGAGAAAGAAAGATGGGTCCTTGCGGTTCTGTGTGGACTATCGCTAGCTCAACGCTTGCACAGTCCGGGACTCGTACCCACTGCCCAGGATAGAGGAGTCCCTGACGGCACTAGGGAATGCCAGATATTTCTCCACGTTAGACTTGGCCAGCGGCTACTGGCAGGTGCCCATGTCTGAACAAAATCGAGCCAAGACTGCTTTCATCCTTCCAATGGGACTATATGAGTTCGACCGGATGCCCTTCGGCATAGCAAACGCCCCAGGAACATTTCAGCGACTCATGGAGAGATGTCTGGGAGACCTGAACTTTGAAGCCACTTTGATCTACTTGGATGATATCATCGTCTTTGCCCCCACCTTTGAGGAGCATCTGCAGAGACTAGAGCAAGTTCTGAGTTGGCTACAGAAGTATGGCTTGAAAGTGAAACCCCAAAAATGTCACCTCTTCCGTATTGAGATTGAATACTTGGGACACGTTGTCTCCGCTGAGGGGGTGAGGCCTTCCCCGGAGAAGATCGCTGCGGTACAAGAGTGGCCTACTCCAAAAACTGTGAATGATGTGCGTGCGTTCCTGGGACTCACAGGATACTTCAGACGCTTCGTAAAACACTTTACCCACCTTGCTAATCTTCTCCAGGAGTTGTTGAGGAGAGTGCCCTCTTGTGCCAAAAACAGGAACATACAGTGGGGGAAGGATCAGGAGGAGACATTCTTGGCTTTGAAGAAGGCTTTGACGGAGGCCCCCATGTTGGCCTACGCTGACTTCACACAACCATTCATATTGCACACTGATGGGAGCCTGAAGGGCCTCAGGGCCGTACTATCGCAGATGCAGGACGGGAAAGAGCGCGTCATCGCATACGCCAGTCGGTCTTTGCATGACTCGGAAAGGAATCCAGAAAACTACAGTTCATTTAAGCTGGAGTTGCTGGCACTGGTGTGGGCAATGACTGAGAAGTTCGCGGAACATCTGGCTGGCTCAGAAGTTCATGTACGCACCGATAACAATCCGTTGGCCCATCTCGAGAATGCCAAGTTAGGTGCCCTAGAACAACGTTGGGTAGCCCGAATGGCCAAGTTCCGATACAGAATTTCGTATAAAAGAGGAGCTGAGAATGTACATGCGGATGCCCCCTCTCGGGTAAACTATCACAAACCAGCACCCAGCCAAGATGAAGAACTGGAAGATGTGGAGGTTCCAGGTTTTAGAGGGACTGCCAGGACGGTGGAAGTGGCGCGGGAAATTGAACAGGAAGAGGCCTCTGTGAATTTGCTGGAGCAGCCCTGCGATGAGTGGGTCCGAGTGCAGCAAGAGGATCCGGAGCTAGCTCAGTTGAGAAAGTGGGTCGTGACTGAACAAATGCCCAATTGGCACGAGAGGAGGTCCATGTCACCTGAACTACTGAAGATGCTACGCCAGTGGGAGAGGCTCCAGTTGCGGGATGTGTTATGGACCTGGTGGTTAGGAGCACCTGGCACGACCTGATAGTTAAACTCACACAGGACAAGGTCTGGGATGTGGGAGCTCTGCTGACCGCAAGCCCTAATCCTATCACAACAACTAGAAATAGCCGTGGAGCGTTCCTGACTCTCCCTAGACGCCTCTTCACAGCCTCAGAGCTAGCTAGCCCTAGAGATAGAAAATAAAGCCTACATTGCCTCAGAGAAATTCCCCAAAGGAAAAGGCAGACCCCCACATATATTGACTGTGAATAAAGATGAAAGTCACAAACACAGAACTGAAACAGGTTGCGGCAAAGGGAGGCAAGACTTACTAAACAGACAGAGGATAGGAAAGGTATCTTTGCGGTCAGCACAAAAAACTACAAAAGACCACGCAGAGTGTGCAAAAAGACCTCCGCACCGACTCACGGTGCAGAGGTGCCACTCTGCATCCCAGAGCTTCCAGCTAGCAAGACAAAATCATGATAACCAGCTGGACAAGGAAACAATGAACAAATAATAACTATCAGGAACTTAGCTTCTGCTGGAGAAGACAGGTCACCAGAAAAATCCAAGAGCGAACTGAACCTGTTAAATATAGCAGCCAACCAAAGGATAAACCACGTCACCTGTCTAAGGAACCTCAGAAGCAGCAGCTTCACTCACAGCCACCAGAGGGAGTCCATGGACAGAACTCACCAAAGTACCATTCACGACCACAGGAGGGAGTTCGACAACAGAATTCACAACAGTACCCCCCCTTGAGGAGGGGTCACCGAACCCTCACCAGAGCCCCCAGGCCGATCAGGATGAGCCAAATGAAAGGCACGAACTAGATCGGCAGCATGAACATCAGAGGCAAAACCCCAGGAATTATCTTCCTGACCATAACCCTTCCACTTGACCAGGTACTGGAGTTTCCGTCTCGAAACACGAGAATCCAAAATCTTCTCCACCACATACTCCAACTCCCCCTCGACCAACACCGGGGCAGCAGGATCAATGGAGGGAACCATAGGAGCCACGTATCTCCGCAACAACGACCTATGGAACACATTATGAATGGCAAAAGAAGTAGGAAGGTCCAAACGAAATGACACAGGATTAAGAACTTCAGAAATCTTATATGGCCCAATGAAACGAGGCTTAAACTTAGGAGAGGAAACCTTCATAAGAAAATGACGAGATGATAACCAAACCAAATCCCCAACACGAAGTTGGGGATCAACACAGCGCCGGCGGTTAGCGAAACATTGAGCCTTCTCCTGGGACAATGTCAAATTGTCCACCACATGAGTCCAAATCTGCTGCAACCTGTCCACCACCGTATCCACACCAGGACAGTCCGAAGGCTCAACCTGCCCTGAAGAGAAACGAGGATGGAAACCAGAATTACAAAAAAAAGGAGAAACTAAAGTAGCCGAGCTGGCCCGATTATTAAGGGCCAACTCAGCCAAAGGCAAGAAGGACACCCAATCATCCTGATCAGCAGAAACAAAGCATCTCAGATATGTTTCCAAAGTCTGATTAGTTCGTTCGGTTTGGCCATTAGTCTGGGGATGGAAAGCCAAAGAAAAAGACAAATCAATGCCCATCTTAGCACAAAAGGACTGCCAAAACCTCGAAACAAACTGGGAACCTCTGTCCGAGACGATGTTCTCTGGAATGCCATGCAAACGAACCACATGCTGGAAAAACAAATTGCCACCAAATCAGAGGAGGAAGGCAATTTAGACAAGGGTACCAAATGGACCATCTTAGAGAAGCGATCACAAACCACCCAAATGACCGACATCCTTTGAGAAACAGGGAGATCAGAAATAAAATCCATGGAAATATGCGTCCAGGGCCTCTTCGGGACCGGCAAGGGCAAAAGCAACCCACTGGCACGAGAACAGCAGGGCTTAGCCCGAGCACAAGTCCCACAGGACTGCACAAAAGAACGCACATCCCTTGACAAAGAAGGCCACCAAAAGGATCTAGCCACCAAATCTCTGGTACCAAAGATTCCAGGATGACCAGCCAACACCGAACAATGAACCTCAGAGATAACTCTACTAGTCCATCTATCAGGGACAAACAGTTTCTCCGTAGGACAACGGTCAGGTCTATCAGCCTGAAACTTCTGCAGCACGCACCGCAAATCAGGGGAGATGGCAGACAAAATTACCCCCTCTTTAAGAATACCCGCCGGCTCCGGAACACCCGGAGAATCAGGCACAAAACTCCTTGACAGGGCATCAGCATTCACATTCTTAGATCCCGGAAGGTATGAAACCACAAAATCAAAACGGGAGAAAAAGAGCGACCATCGAGCCTGTCTAGGATTCAACCGTTTGGCAGACTCGAGATAAGTCAAATTCTTGTGATCCGTCAAGACCACCACGCGATGTTTAGCTCCTTCAAGCCAATGTCACCACTTCTCGAATGCCCACTTCATGGCCAACAACCCTCGATTGCCAACATCATAATTGCGCTCAGCAGGCGAGAATTTTCTAGAAAAGATAGCATATGGTTTCATCACCGAGCCATCAGAACTTCTTTGCGACAAAACAGCCCCTGCTCCAATCTCAGAAGCATCAACCTCGACCTGAAACGGGAGTGAAACATCTGGCTGGCACAACACAGGGGCAGAAGAAAAACGACGCTTCAACTCCTGAAAAGCCTCTACAGCCGCAGAGGACCAATTGACCACATCAGCACCTTTCTTGGTCAAATCAGTCAACGGTTTAGCAATACTAGAAAAATTAGCGATGAAGCGACGGTAAAAATTAGCAAAGCCCAGGAATTTCTGCAGGCTCTTCACAGATGTCGGCTGAGTCCAATCAAAAATGGCCTGAACTTTAACAGGGTCCATCTCGATAGTAGAAGGGGAAAAAATGAAACCCAAAAATGAAACCTTCTGAACTCCAAAGAGACACTTTGATCCCTTCACAAACAAGGAATTCGCACGAAGGACCTGGAACACCATTCTGACCTGCTTCACATGAGACTCCCAATCATCCAAAAAGACCAAAATGTCATCCAAATATACAATCATGAATCTATCCAGGTACTCTCGGAAGATGTCATGCATAAAGGACTGAAACACAGATGGAGCATTAGAAAGCCCGAATGGCATAACCAGGTACTCAAAATGGCCCTCGGGCGTATTAAATGCTGTTTTCCATTCATCGCCCTGTTTAATTCGCACAAGATTATACGCCCCTCGAAGATCTATCTTGGTGAACCAACTAGCCCCCTTAATCCGAGCAAACAAATCAGACAGCAGCGGCAAAGGATATTGAAATTTGACTGTGATCTTATTAAGAAGGTGGTAATCAATACAAGGTCTCAAAGAGCCATCCTTCTTGGCCACAAAAAAGAACCCTGCTCCCAATGGTGACGACGACGGGCGAATATGACCCTTCTCCAAGGATTCCTTTACATAACTCCGCATATCGGCGTGCTCTGGCACAGATAAATTAAACAGACGGTCCTTAGGAAACTTACTACCAGGAATCAAATTAATAGCACAATCGCAATCCCTATGAGGAGGTAGGGCACCGGATTTGGGCTCTTCAAATACATCCCGGTAATCTGATAAAAACTCAGGGACTTCAGAAGGAGTGGAAGGCGAAATAGACAACAATGGAACATCACCATGTACCCCCTGACAACCCCAGCCGGACACAGACATAGATTTCCAATCCAACACTGGATTATGGACCTGTAGCCATGGCAACCCCAAAACGACCACATCATGCAGATTATGCAACACCAAAAAGCGAATATCCTCCTGATGTGCAGGAGCCATGCACATGGTCAATTGAGTCCAGTACTGAGGCTTATTCTTGGCCAAAGGCGTAGCCTCAATTCCTCTCAATGGAATAGGATACTGCAAGGGCTCAAGAAAAAACCACAGCGCCTGGCAAACTCCAAGTCCATCAAATTCAGGGCAGTGCCTGAATCCACAAATGCCATAACAGAATAGGACGACAGAGAGCAAATCAGAGTAACGGACAAAAGAAATTTAGACTGTACCGTACCAATGGTGGCAGACCTAGCGAACCGCTTAGTGCGCTTAGGACAATCGGAGATAGCATGAGTGGATTCACCACAGTAAAAACACAGCCCATTCTGACGTCTGTGTTCTTGCCGTTCAGCTCTGGTCAAAGTCCTATCACACTGCATAGGCTCAGGCCTATGCTCAGAGAATACCGCCAGATGGTGCACAGCTTTGCGCTCACGCAAGTGCCGATCGATCTGAATGGCCAAGGACATAGACTCATTCAGACCAGCAGGCGTGGGAAATCCCACCATGACATCCTTAAAGGCTTCAGAAAGACCCTTTCTGAAAATTGCCGCCAGGGCACACTCATTCCACTGAGTAAGCACAGACCACTTTCTAAACTTCTGACAGTACACCTCCGCTTCATCCTGACCCTGACACAAAGCCAGCAAGATTTTCTCTGTCTGATCCACTGAATTTGGTTCATCATAAAGCAATCCAAGCGCCAGAAAAAACGCATCAACATCACGCAATGCAGGATCTCCTGGCGCAAGGGAAAATGCCCAGTCTTGAGGGTCACCACGCAACAAAGAAATAATGATTTTTACTTGTTGAACGGGGTCACCAGAGGAGCGGGGTTTCAAAGCTAGAAACAGTTTACAATTATTTTTGAAATTCAAGAACTTAGATCTATCCCCAGAAAATAAATCAGGAATAGGAATTCTAGGCTCTAACATAGGATTCTGAACCACAAAATCTTGAATGTTTTGTACCCTTGCAGTGAGATGATCCACACAAGAGGACAGACCTTGAATGTCCATATCTATACCTGTGTCCTGAACCACCCAAAGGTTTAGGGGAAAAGAAAGACAAAACACAGTGCAAAGAAAAAAAAATGGTCTCAGAACTTCTCTTATCCCTCTATTGAGATGCATTAATACTTTGGGCCAGCTGTACTGTTATGGACCTGGTGGTTAGGAGCACCCGGCACGACCTGATAGTTAAACTCACACAGGACAAGCTCTTGGATGTGGGAGCTCTGCTGACCGCAAGCCCTAATCCTATCACAACAACTAGAAATAGCCGTGGAGCGTTCCTGACTCTCCCTAGACGCCTCTTCACAGCCTCAGAGCTAGCTAGCCCTAGAGATAGAAAATAAAGCCTACCTTGCCTCAGAGAAATTCCCCAAAGGAAAAGGCAGCCCCCCACATATATTGACTGTGAGTAAAGATGAAAGTCACAAACGCAGAAATGAAACAGGTTTCAGCAAAGGGAGGCCAGACTTACTAAACAGACAGAGGATAGGAAAGGTATCTTTGCGGTCAGCACAAAAAAATACAAAAGACCACGCAGAGTGTGCAAAAAGACCTCCGCACCGACTCACGGTGCGGAGGTGCCACTCTGCATCCCAGAGCTTCCAGCTAGCAAGACAAAATCATGATAACCAGCTGGACAAGGAAACAATGAACAAATAATAACTATCAGGAACTTAGCTTCTGCTGGAGAAGACAGGTCACCAGAAAGATCCAAGAGCGAACTGAACCAATGCAGGAACATTGACAGCTGGCATGGAGTAACGATCTGAGTGGAGTTAAATAGAGCAGCCAACCAAAGGATAAACCACGTCACCTGTGTAAGGAACCTCAGAAGCAGCAGCTTCACTCACAGCCACCAGAGGGAGTCCATGGACAGAACTCGCCGAAGTACCATTCACGACCACAGGAGGGAGTTCGACAACAGAATTCACAACAGGGATGGTATCCTGTACCGGAAGGTATTCCTGCAAACAGAACTCAGTCTTATTTGGCAGACGGTGATTCCCTTGTCCTTGATAGACCAGGTGGCTAAGGAAGCACATGAGAAAGGAGCACACTTTGGGCGAGATAAAACTTTCCAGTGGTTACAGCGCCTATTTTATCATCCCCACTTAAGGAACATTGTGGAGAAAGTATGTCAGCAATGCAGAAGTTGTGAGCTGGTTAAACCACCAGAACAACGAGCTCCCACAGAGACGGTGAGGTCTTCTGGCCCCATGGACCTACTGGCACTAGATTACTTGACAATTGGACTAGCACACCAAGGCTATGAGCATTGTTTGGTTATGATAGACCACTTTACTAAATTTGCCATAGTGACGCCCACGCGGGACCAGACTGCCGAGTCTGCTGCTCATGCAATCTGCAAACACTTCATACAGGTGTACGGGTGTCCCAAGCGCATCCATTCTGATCAAGGGGCCTGCTTCCTCGGAAGGGTGATGGAGGAGCTACACCAGCTGTACAAAATCGATAAGTCCCGGACCACCCCTTATCCACAGGGGAATGGGGCAGGGCCGGCGTCAGCACCCAGCGCACCTGGGCAAATGCCGGGGCCCTGGGGAGAGAGGGGGGCCCACTCACGCTGTCATAGATACAGCTGGGAGAGCAGAGCAGGAGAACATGCTCTCTCCGCCCACAAAGTCACTGCTGGCTGCGTTCTCTTAACCCCTATGTGCCAGCTCTGACACAAGCATCTTCTCACTCAGTCAGTGCAGCCAGGCAGGCACACATAGGGGTTAAGAGAAGGCAGCCAGTGTGACATTATTTGTGGGCGGAGAGAGCACATTCTCTGCTCTGCTCTGGGCCCCTGGCTGGCTGCTGTGTTGAGCTGAACTTATCAGGCAGATTCCGGAGGAGCTGCTACCAGTGACTGAGTGAGTGCAAAGGTATCCAGCAGTGATTGCAGTTGGTCTTATGGCTCAGTCTGCTGCTGTCTGTCTCCGCTGCCTAAAAATGTGGGTGATGTCTGGAGGAGCAGCTGGTGGGGTGCAGCCTGCAACCTGCAGCCACCCAGCTCTCCCAGAATACATGCATGCCACACCGAACCTGCACCAGTGGGGTAGGAAGAAGCTTAACCCCTTCCCATCTGTATGAAGGTTATTGCTAAACCTTAAAGATAACAATCCGACCCGCATAAATGGGGTTAACCAAATGCCAGGAGGAAGGGGAGCTGCTGCCATGGATAAAACTAAGCTGTGGGCTGTACGTTGGGGCCCCGTGGCCCCAGGCTGGTGACTGGAGGGACTCTGCCCAGTGCTGGCATGTGGGTGATTTCTGCTTCGGAGTCTCAGCTTCTCTCCTCCACATCACACTGTGCAGTCACAGCAACATTGGTTGTCTCTGTCCAGGTCCCAGCAGCTGCCACTGCTCCCACCACAGACATGGCATCACTTAACCCTTCCCCTGCAGCCACCGGCAACAAATCCACATTATTCCTTGATTAAATCAGGTTCCAACCCAATAGAGGAGCAGACATTTCCTGCTGCCATTAGGGTCCGGGAGGGGGTGACCTGTGACATTGGCTGCCCTGCTACTCTGTAGTGGGGGGTGACAAGTGTAACATGGGGTAACGATGAAGGAGAAATGCACAGGATAATAGTGAGCGCGTCAGAGGGCAGTGTATGGTATGGAGCAGTCAGGGGGTGGGCTGCAGGATCCCCCCATACTGTACATGACTGCTCGGGACAGGGAGGCGTTTAATGAGCTTCTAATGACGGGGCACTAATTGGGTCATTAGGGTTTGTGGAAAGGATTCAGCATCAGGTCCCTCATTAATGCCCGAGCCGCCTGTTACTTTGTAGCACAGATCTGTTAGGGCCGCAAAACCAAACAACGTTGTTTATGTAGAAAAGTCTTTGTTTCATAGAAAAACTCAAAACAGAAAAGATTTTCTGATACAACAACGCCCTGCTCACGACACTGCACTGCACCTCTCCTGTATATATACACTGCACAGCACCTCTCCCCCTTTATATATATACTGCCCAGTACCACTCCTCCTGTATATATACACTGCACAGCACCTCTCCCCCTGTATATATACACTGCACAGTACCGCTCCTCCTGTATATGTACACTGCACAGCACCTTTCCTCCTGTATATGTACAGTGCACAGCACCTCTCCTGTATATATACACTGCACCTTTCCTCCTGTCCTATATATACACTGCCCAGCACCTTTCCTCCTGTATGTATACACTGCACAGCACCTCTCCTGTATATATACACTGCACAGTACAACTCCTCCTGTCCTGTATATATACACTGCAGAATTTACAATAGCTGTCACTCATGTAAGAAGTGAAATCTGGCATTGTACTATACATTTCTCTGCCGTATCTGTGCATCATAAATCGGGGTATGTGTTAAAGGGGGGGCCCACTGAGACTCTTTGACCAGGGGCCCTCGAAAACCTGGAGCCGGCCCTGGAATGGGGCTTGTGAAAGATTTAACCGCACTCTGATTCAAATGCTGAGGACCCTGGAAGAGGACCAGAAGGCGAAGTGGACTGAGTCCGTCCCTGAATTGGTGTGGGCGTATAACAATCAGAAACACAGCACCACCGGATTCACCCCCTACTCTTTGTTCTTTGGCCGACCCAGGAAGGGGCTGGCAGAGCTGGAGCTAGAACCCGAGGAGGACTACCCACGGACGGGGTGTACTCCTGGGTTCAAGAACATCGTCGGCGGCTGCGAATAATTCAACGTCTAGTGCAGAACCGGCTGCAAGAATTGGAGCATCCTCAGGTAGCTCCTCAAAAGGGGACAGCCCTGCGGCCTGGAGACCGAGTCTTAGTGAGGGAAAAGCGCCCACACAACAAACTAGAGTACCGGTTGGAGAAAAGGCCGTACCGAGTGAAGCGGCGGCTCGGCAACGGGGATCCTGTTTATGAGGTCCAGCCTAAAACAGAAGAGGGGACTCCCACCCACACACTGCACAGGAATATGTTGCGTCCATGTTTGTCTCGAGATCCGGAATCAGTCCAATTGGCTCCAGCGCCCCCACCAGCTGCACCAATGATCAATGTAGATGTGGAAGATGAGGAAGACTCCCAATCTCTACCAGGGAACCCAGAAACAGGGACGGTGCCTGAAACTACCAACGTATCGGAGGAAGCCTCGACTCCTCCCACAGCAGTTGACATCACCGCCCCTGCAGATTTAAGACGCTCTGAACGTTCGACGGCTGGTGTACCCCCTGTTCGCTACAATCAGGATGAGTTCATCTGGCAGCAGATTGTGCAAGGACTGGAAGAATGCCAACAGGAACGCCTGAAGATCTCACCCGTGGAATGGCGAGCAGAAAGAGGGGGGGAATGTAAGGAGGTGAAGCACGATGAGAGTTTGGGGGCGGTTACCTTCTCGGCTCTGTGCCTGGAACCATTGAGCTGTGCTGCAGTTTCCCCAGGGGACAGACTTAGAGACTGGGACAGGAAGAAAGGGAGGCAGAGAGCGGGAAAGGAACGCAGGCAAGACACAGAGCAGCGTGAGCAGAAATCAGAGCAGGGTGCAGCTGCGCTCCGGGGGAGAGAGAAATCTCCCGGTCAGAGGACAAATACAGGGAGAAACCCCAGAAAGACTGCATCTTGTGAGTACCTGAAAGCGGACTCTGCTGTGACTGGTGAGGGGCGCTTTGAGACCCATGTAGAGACATTGGCCCGTATAGAGACTGCGACCCCTGTTGTGAATTCCGTTCTTGGGCTCCCTCCGGTGGTTGTAAATGGCACTTTTGTGAATTCTGCCCTTGGGCTCCCTCTGGTGGTTTTGAGTGGAACTGCCACTCCTTGGGTTTAGCTTTAGCAGCTGCTTTCACTAATCGTCTCTCCTGGCTCTGCTATTTAACCTGGCTCTAGTCTTCAGCCTATGCCACTTGTCAATGTTCTCTGGCTGGATTCACATCTCTGCTTGGATTCTCCTGGTTTCCTGACCAGTTCTGCAAAGATAAGTTCTGGCTTTGCTCTTTTCAGTCCACATGTTGTGGACTTATTGTTCTGTGCATTCTATTTTTGTCCAGCTTGTCATTATGGATTTTTTCTGTTAGCTGGAAGCTCTGGGAAGCAGATTTACCCTCCACACCTTTAGTCAGGTGTGGAGATTTTGTAAACTCTGTGTGGATTGTTTTGTAGTTTTTATACTGACCGCACAGTATCCTTTCCTGTCCTATCTATCAAGCTAGACTGGCCTCCTATGCTAAAATCTGATTTCATCTCTGCATATGTTATTTTCCCCTCCTCTCACCATCAATATTTGTGGGGGGCTATCTTTCCTTTGGGGATTTTCTCTGAGGCAAGATAGGTTTCCTGTTTCCATCTTTAGGGGAAGTTAGATCTTAGGCTGTGCCGAGGGGTCTAGGGAGCGTCAGGTACCCCCCACGGCTATTTCTAGTTGCGCTGCTAGGTTCAGGGTCTGCGGTCAGTACAGATACCACCTCCTTCAGAGCTTGTCTCATGTTGTTCCTAAACCACCAGATCATAACAGTACAAGTGGCCAAAAATGAATTAAATGTATCTCAAAAGAAGGAAAAGAAAGTTCTGAACCATTTTTTTTCCTGTGCTGGTTTGCCTCTTTTTTCCTCTTGATATCTGGGTGGTGCAGGATATATGCTCTGGCATGGATGTTCAGGGTTTGTTTTCTCGTGTGGATCAACTGGCTGCAAGAGTACAGAGTATCCAGGACTATGTTGTCCAGACTCCGGCTTTAGAGCCCAGAATTCCTACTCCGGATTTGTTCTTTGGGGACAGATCCAAGTTTTTGAACTTTAAAAATAACTGCAAATTGTTTTTTGCTTTGAAACCCCGTTCTTCAGGTGATCCCATTCAGCAGGTGAAAATCATCATATCCTTGCTGCGTGGTGATCCGCAAGACTGGGCTTTTTCTCTTGAAACAGGGAATCCGGCATTATTGAATGTAGACGCATTTTTTCAAGCGCTCGGATTATTGTATGATGAACCAAATTCTGTAGAGCATGCTGAGAAAACACTGTTGGCCCTGTGTCAAGGTCAGGAAGCGGCAGAGTTATACTGCCAGAAATTTAGAAAATGGTCTGTGCTCACTAAATGGAATGAAGAGGCTCTGGCTGCTATTTTCAGAAAAGGTCTTTCTGAAACCCTTAAAGATGTTATGGTGGGCTTTCCTACGCCTGCCGGTTTGAACGAATCTATGTCTCTAGCCATTCAGATTGATCGGCGTCTGCGCGAGCGCAAAGCTGTGCACCATATGGCAGTATCCTCTGAGCATAGTCCTGAACCTATGCAATGTGATAGGATTTTGACTAGAATAGAACGGCAGGAATTCAGACGTCAGAATAGGCTGTGTTTTTACTGTGGTGATTCGGCTCATGTTATCTCTGATTGCCCTAAGCGTACTAAGAGAGTCGCTAGGTCTGTTACCATTAGTACGATACAGCCTAAATTTCTCTTATCTGTGACCCTGATTTGCTCATTGTCGTCCTTTTCTGTCATGGCATTTGTGGATTCAGACGCTGCCCTGAACTTAATGGACTTAGAATTCGCCAGGCGCTCTGGTTTTTCCTTGCAGCCTTTGCAGAGCCCTATTCCTTTGAGGGGCATTGATGCTACACCCTTGGCAAAGGATAAACCTCAGTACTGAACACAGATGACTATGTACATGGCTCCTGCACATCAGGAAGATTGCCGTTTTCTGGTGTTGCATAACCTGCATGATGTTGTTGTGCTGGGATTTCCATGGTTACAGGAACATAATCCGGTGCTGGATTGGAAAACTATGTCTGTGACTAGTTGGGGTTGTCAAGGAGTACATAGTGGCGTTCCTTTGATGTCAATTTCCTCTCCCCCCTCTTCTGAGGTCCCTGAGTTTTTGTCGGATTTCCAGGATGTATTTGATGAGCCCAAGTCCAGTTCCCTTCCTCCACATAGGGACTGTGATTGTGCTATTAACTTGATTCCTGGTTGTAAGTTCCCTAAGGGCCGACTTTTCAATCTGTCTGTGCCAGAGCATGCCGCCATGCGGAGCTATGTAAGGCTACGTTCACATTAGCGTCATGCGACGAAGCGTCGCCGACGCACGACAACGCATGCGTCATGCGCCCCTATCTTTATCATTGGGTACGCATGCGTTGCGTTGTCGTGCGTTTTTGTAATAACGCACGACGCATGCGTCGTTTCACCGCACCTGGGTGGCGTCGGAGGCGCTACATGTTGCATTTTTGTAGCGTCTAAAAAACGCATGCGTCGCACTTGCGTCGCTAGTGCGTCATCATTGCGTTACAATTTCCCATTGAAACCAATTGACAACGCACTTGCGTCGCGTGTGTGCGTCGTGCGTGCGTTGTGCGACGCATGCGTCGTTAAATAAAATTAAACAAAAAAGTGTCTAGACAGTGCAAACAGTGATAAAAACATCCCCCATATATAAAGATAATGTTGGATTGTTTGTCACTTCTGCTGCAGCATCTAGAGGCAAGACATCACACCAGACGACTTCAACTTTTATTCATCTGCTGTCCAGAGATGTAAGTATAGAATGATTCTGTGCATTTTCTACATGTTTTATTTTTAAATTGTTTTTGCAAGTTGTGTATTATATTCTGCACTGTGGTTGTTTAAAGATATTGTTGTATTTTTAGTCTGGTTGTGATGTATGGCGTTGTATAGGATGGCGTTTCATTGTCTGCGGCCTAGATTATTGTTCTTTCCAGGATAGATTTTTCTTTTCCATTTATTGGTTTGGTGGTGTTTTTTTGTATTCAGTTGTGATGTTTTATTCTTGCGTTATATGATGGCGTCTGTTGTGTATTTGTTTTCTTATCTTTAGGCTTTTGTTTACTCTGGCATTGAGTTGTCTCTGCCATTGTTTCTTTTAATCAATGTGGCAGTGTTGTTTGCTCAGCGTTAGTTCAGTTGGAGTGCAATGTTCTTTGTGGTTGAAATGTAAATGTTTTTTTTTTTTTTTTATATTTTACTATGTTCCGCTGTATTGTGCATAGGATAAATTTTATTTTGTTCTTTATTTCAGAATTGCATTAGTCATGGCCAGTGACTCAAGCCACACCCCACCGCTGAGGAGTCCGGTGAGTACATGATCTACTATTGCTTACTATTCGCTGTCATTTGTAGATTGGTCACTCAACTTTTTGTAAACTATTTTGCAGGCTTCTTCAAGTGAGGAGGAGAGCCAGGAGGAACAGAGGGAGCAGGAGCAGAGACCAAGGGAACAAGCTGTGGTTGCAGGACGGCGAGTAAGTTTTTATGTCAAACCTATCCCTTTTTTTTCTTTTAGTTTTTTGTTTTTGCGGGTATGGTGGGTGGTGGGAGGGGTGGTGGTGGAGGTGGTAGGTGGTGGTGGAGGAGGTAGGGGCAACAATTTTTATCTTGCAAACATTAATATTTTCCATTTATTCTAGGTTTCACAACGGGCCCATGATGACCCACTGGATATTGATATGATGGTGGCATCCATAGAGGAACGGGGCCCGTTGTGGGACAGCCGTGACCCCCGGCACGCGGACCAGGGCGTGTTGCGCCGTTTGTGGATAGAGGTGGCACAATCGCTGTGGGATGGCTTCGACAGCGCTTCCCCCACGGGCAAAGCTAATTTTCGTAAGTATTTCCAAAATGCTGCTGTGAGCCAACATGCCAGGATTACACAACCGTCTGTGATGTCTTCTATTGGGATTGCACACGGTTACGTAATCGTTTTCAATATTTTCTCTAAAACTTTTTTTTTTTTTTTAATTTATACACAGTTAAACAATTGAAGACCAGATGCGCTCCATGAAGGACCGTTTCAAGAGGGGCCTGAAAAAGGAGGGACAGATCCGTAGTGGTGCTGCAGCGTCAAGGACCTCTGTCTACAAATACAACCGTATTTTGCAGTTCTTGCGACCGGTCCTTGACAGCAGAGAGTAAGTATAGTACCTATGCACACACCTAGTTTTTACAACATGCATATTCACGTACTATATTCCAGCCACGTAGCTTATTGCTCAGCCATTTTTTGGGGCAAGTACGAAGTATAGAAATGAAGAAAAAAATTCAAGCTCACCGAGGCGTGAAAAGTAAAAAATACATACTTTTATTCACTTCAATCATAAGCAGAGGATGAAACATCAGCACAATACAATAGACACTATCTACGCGTTTCAGGTGACAGGGAACATCAGACCTGAAACGCGTAGATAGTGTTTTTATTGTATTGTGCTGATGTTTCATCCTCTGCTTCTGATTGAAGTGAATAACGTATATAGTTTTTACTTGTCACGCCTCGGCGACCTCGAATTTTTAGTTCATTTCTGGTCTTCTCACGCTTGACACAGCGGCTCCGTGCTCCGAGCCTTCTGGGATTACTACAATGGTGAGCTTGACTTCCTATTTTTTTCCCTAAAATCCAAAGTATACAGAACACAGAAAGATAGTAGATTGGCCATGCCCGGGCAATATTTCATAGTGGAGTAGTATATTGCCCATCCAGGTGTATCCCAGTTTTTTTACACAAAAAAACTTAAAATATAATAGACACGGCATACCTTCTACTGCAAGGCAGGTTATGTTCCCATGGTTGCTCAGCTCGCAGGACCTGTGATGACGTCTCGGTCACATGACCGTGACGTCATGGCAGTTCCAACGCTAAGCATAATTGTCGGGCGTTACAAACCGCAACCATGGGTGACTATTTTTAAATAAATAAATGCATTCTTTTTTTAATATTAATGCGGCATATGCAGTGTCAATATTAAAAATAGGTTAATATTAACGGCGGCAATGGATACCGCCGGTAAAGTTAATTAATGACGCATGTGAAATGTTATATTTAGTATACTAATGGTTTCCTTATGTTTTCACAGAACACACAGCAGCACCCGCGAGACTGTCCGACCCTCTGGAGCGGTCCTTCGTGAAGCGCCATCTGAACTGTCGCAGCCATCCCACAGCGAGAGCAGGTCTGCACCACCACAATCTGGCGAACCGGCAGCCGGTCCATCAGATGTTCCCCTGGCCGAGGCCTCTGTCGCTCCTTCCTTCGGGTCTTCCCAACAGCGTCAGTGGGCCTCGGACAGGGCGGTCCTGCCCAAATTTTTACATTTGAGCACCGTATTCCAGAATGGTTTCAAGGCGCTGTGCGATAAAATGTCCAATATCGACCGGCGTCTTGAAAACATAGAATCGGAGCTCTCGAGGCCGGCCAAACATTTTTTTAGTGCCATTCACAAGGGCATGGTTGAACATCTTACGCCGGAACTCCAGATTTCGGTCATGCAGGGCTGCAACAACGCATATGTCACTGCTCTGCAGCAGGCTCGGGTCATGCAGTCAGCGACTACAGTGCCCGCAGTACCATCGCTGGCTGCCATGACTCCGACTCCTGCTGCAGAGCACCACCACAGAGCTCCGCGTGCCGAGGGCCACCGCCACCGCCACCACAGAACAGAGTCCCAAATTTCTGCTCCTGCCAGGCCTTCAAGGGCACACAGACGGGAAGCCGACCCACACCCAGAGGGAGAGAGGAGGAAAAAAAAGAAGAAGACGACAAGCACTACAACCTTGGCTATGGCTGCTCCCAAAACAACCACCCTAATTACACAGCCTGGGTCGACCCGAAGCACACCAAGTACCCAGCCTGGGTCTACACGGAGTACACCCAGTACCCAGCCTGGGTCTACAAGGAGCACACCAAGCACTCAATCTGGGTCTACCCGGAGCAGGAGTAGCCAGCCAAGGACACTGGTCGTCCCTCCTCCTCCCTCACCTCCTGCTTTGGCACTCTCGCCACCGTCAACTGGCTGGATTGATGTCGGCATCCCGTCTAGTGTCATAGAGTATGCTGCTTCCTCTCCCTCGTCCTCCTCCTCGGTCTCCTCAACACCCCCCAAAAGTGGGGTATATCAATCCCCCTTAATTGCAGATATAGATACCCCATAACATTTCCCATTTCTTTTTTTTTGTGTCCCAAATAAAATTGTTATTTTTTTAAAAAATACTGAGTTTTTATTGTCTATAATAAAGTTTGCACCAAATCACACCGTGCGCCGTAAACAAATCTTGTGTTTGTAACACCTGATGTGCAATGTCTGACAATATTTTATAAATATTTTTTTTCATTTTTTATAGGGCTGTCGCTCATTGTACTATGAGATGTTACAAACACAAACAGCATTGCTCAATATATCAATTTTAAAATGTACCATCACACAACGATTTCAGTAACGATATAGTTGGTTTTTGTCAGTAACCAACGTTATCTTTTCTGAAATCGTACAACGATTAGGCCCCTGCTGGGAGATTTTTGGTGTCAGCGAATGATTAGGAATTTTTGGGGGTAACTGATCACACGCTGTCATTGTTGGATCGGCGTGTTTGACACCGATCCAGCGATGTCTTTGCTGTAAACAAGGGAATATTGGGTTACTAGCGCAGTGTTTTAAACACTCAAAAAAGTGAACAATACCCCCCCCAAAAAAAAAAAAAGGTGTCAACCACGTCCCTCGCCGTCATCTTTCCGCAGTGACTGACACTGTGATTCCCGCCCGTAAAGCAGAGCACACCGTTGACTTAATAATAAACGCTGTGCTGTGCTTTAGGGCTGGCACAGTACGGAAAGCTGACGGCGATGGACGTGTCACACACCGGAATGTAAGGGTTTTTTTATTTTTTTAAATTACATTTACAATGGTAAACAGGTAAAACATCGTGAGTGCGGCCATGCGCTTACCCATATTACACGGGGACTTGCTCTTTTTTTGTCGCTGGAGAGCTGTCTGTGTGACAGCTCTCCAGCAACCACGCGACGACTAAACAACGATCACGGTCCGGTCGTATCACTGGTCGGTATCGTTGGATAATCGTTTTATTACGGTACCTTAAGAATATTGGTCAGGTGAGGTGGTAGCAATGTTCACAGTGTCGCCACTATTTGACTCAGGACGTATTCTAGCATCCTGAGTGCAATAGTGTTAACTCTGTAGAGTTTTGCAAACATGATCGTCTCCCTCCTTGTCAAGCCAGGTTCCATATGCAAATAGTCTGCAGGATTAAAAATGGTTGACAAGGTGGGAGCCGATCATGTTATACGTCAAAACTATGGAACACACGGCTGAAATATTTTTTTGTTTTGTCACAGTCCATTTGGGTACTGGTGCTCAAATAAATTTTGTGGGACACACATTAGTTTATATAACATTGGATTTTAAAATTTGATTACTATGGAAAAACATATGGGAGATTTGTTTTGTGAAAACGGAAAGGCACAAGAAAGAACTTTATTTCAAAACACAACGCACTAGACAATCAGGGGACATTATAACAACATAACCTTACATAGGCTGGTAAACTGACATGGACTCAACAGTGTTTACATTACAGTGTTTTTATTGTATCATAATACCAAGATGAATTAAACCATTTGATCTTGCCATGAAACACGGCCAACATCTGAAACAAAGTATGCAGCAAATTGGTCCCTCATATGAGCAATCTCCACAGTTGTCCGCAGAGGATGATCTTGATAATCAGGCAATGGATTTGGTATGGGTTCATCGAGTTCCACGTTGACTCTCTCTTTATCAATAATAAAATTGTGGAGAACCACACACGCCTTCACCACCTCATCCACTGTCTCAATTTTCAAATTTATAGCGGATCCTAATAAGATACGCCATTTGGAGACAAGGATTTCAAAGGCGCACTCCACAGTTCTTCTGGCCCTGGACAGTTTATAATTAAAAATACTTTTGGTGCGGTCCAACCCCCGACTGGAGTACGGTTTAAGTAGGTTGCCACTCATTTGAAAAGCTTCATCCCCAACCACAACAAATGGCAGGGCCGGGCCTTCGGTGTTGGGAAGAGGTCGTGGCTGGGGGAAATTAAAATTGTTATCGTACAATCTTCGGCCCATATCAGACTCTTTAAATGTCCGTGAATCATTTGCACGGCCAAACGCTCCAATGTCCACAGCGAGAAATCTGCAGTCCGCACCTGCAATTGCCATGAGCACGGTGGAAAAGTATTTTTTATAATTAAAAAACAGAGATCCACTTCTTGAAGGGTTGGTAATCCTAATGTGCTTCCCATCCATGGCTCCAATACAGTTAGGGAAAGAACACACTTGTTCGAATTTTTGGGCGTTGGCCTGCCATATTTCAGTTGTAGGGATGGGTAAAAATTCCTCCCGGAGGTTGTCCCACAATGCGCGGCATGTGTCGGCAATAATACCAGACAGTGTGGAGACTCCAATCCTAAACTGGAAATGCAGTGATCTCAAGGTCTCTCCGGTAGCAAGGAAACTGACAAGAAGAAAAATAAATAAATGTAATTAATTAAATTGTTATGAAAGAATTTTTCATTCTTAATTACAATCCCCCACCCCACAAAACCAAAACACGTTACTTTAAAAAATGGCAAGAACATATAAATCCTTCACATTGCATTACGTACCGTAGAGTCACCAGCAGACGTTCCTCGGGGGAAATCGATTTACGGAGCTGCGTGTCCTGCCTGGAAATGGTTCCTTCCACCAGACGCATCAGATATCGGAAGCTGTTTTGCGACATCCTGGTGTATTCAAAGTATTTCTCCTGGTTCTCATTTAATTCACCAAACAGACAATGGTAGGCTCCACGACTCTCTCGGACTTCCACTATAGGGTGTAGCCAAAAACGCCGACGACTCCTTCTCCGTAGTTTGTCTCTTTTCCTCTGTTCATGACAGGCAATAGCATAAGCAATAGCAAGGGCTAATTCCAGCTCCATATTGAGGTAGATACTCTCCATGGGACGCTCCATCTTGATGCTTTATAGTTGGAAATAATCTATGCCGGGGTATATATACCACAATTACATTATACCCACCCTCATCTACCCATTGGTGGCATTATCTAGTGTCTAGACACTAGACCCACCCTCTTCTATTCATTGGTGGTATTATCTAGTGTCTAGACACTAAATTGTGTTGAAAGATTACATCATTGTTTGACAACGCATGCGTCGTAAAACGCTGCGTTTTTTGGAAAAACGCAACAAAAACGCACAAAAAACGCTGCGTTTTACGACGCATCCGTTCGACGCATGTGTCAAAAAAGGTGCGTTTTTGCGTGCGTTTCCGATCCGTCGTGCGTTGCGTCGGCGACGCTGCGTCGCATGACGCTAATGTGAACATAGCCTTAAGGAATCTTTAGAGAAAGGGCATATTCGGCCCTCTTCGTCACCATTGGGAGCGGGTTTCTTTTTTGTTGCTAAGAAGGATGGCTCCTTGAGACCCTGTATTGATTATCATCTTCTTAATAAGATCACGGTCAAATTCCAATACCCCTTGCCTTTGCTTACTGATTTGTTTGCTCAGATTAAGGGGGCTAGCTGGTTTACTAAGATTGACCTCCGAGGGGCATATAATCTTGTTCGTATTAAACAGGGTGACGAATGGAAAACAGCATTTAATACGCCCGAAGGCCATTTTGAATACCTTGTGATGCCATTTGGGCTCTCCATCTGTGTTCCAGTCTTTCATGCATGATATTTTCCGCAATTATCTTGATAAATTCATGGTCGTATTTTGGATGATATTTTGATTTTTTCCAATGATTGGGAATCTCATGTGAAGCAGGTCAGGATGGTGTTCCAGATCCTTCGTGATAATGCTTTATTTGTGAAGGGGTCTAAGTGCCTATTCGGAGTTCAGAAGGTCTCTTTTTTGGGTTTTGTTTTTTCTCCCTCGTCTATAGAAATGGATCCTGTTAAGGTCCAAGCTATTCATGACTGGATCCAACCCACATCTGTGAAGGGTCTTCAAAAATTTTTGGGCTTTGCTAATTTCTATCGCCGTTTCATTGCGAACTTTTCCAGTGTGGTTAAGCCCCTTACTGATTTGACGAAGAAGGGTGCTGATGTGACGAATTGGTCCTCTGAGGCTGTTGAGGCCTTTCAAGAGCTTAAACGCCGATTTACTTCTGCCCCTGTGTTGCATCAACCGGATGTTTCTCTTCCTTTTCAGGTTGAGGTCGACGCTTCTGAGATTGGGGCAGGGGCCGTCTTGTCTCAGAGGGAGTCTGATGGTTCTTTGATGAAACCGTGTGCTTTTTTTTCCAGAAAGTTTTCGCCTGCGGAACGCAATTATGATGTCGGCAATCGGGAGTTGTTGGCTATGAAGTGGGCGTTTGAGGAGTGGCGACATTGGCTTGATGGAGCTAAACACCGTGTTGTGGTCCTGACCGATCATAAGAATCTGATTTGCCTCGAGTCGGCCAAGCGGCTGAATCCTAGACAGGCTCGATGGTCCCTGTTTTTCTCCCGTTTTGATTTTGTGGTCTCGTATCTTCCGGGATCTAAGAATGTTAAGGCTGATGCCCTCTCTAGGAGTTTTTCGCCTGATTCTCCTGGAGTCCTTGAGCCGGTTGGCATTCTTAAGGAGGGGGTGATTCTTTCTGCTATCTCCCCTGATTTGCGCCGGGTGCTTCAGGAATTTCAGGCTGATAGGCCTGACCGCTGTCCTGTGGGGAAGCTGTTTGTTCCTGATAGATGGACAAGTAAGGTAATTTCTGAGGTTCATTGTTCAGTGTTGGCTGGTCATCCTGGGATTTTTGGTACCAGAGATTTGGTTGCTAGGTCCTTTTGGTGGCCTTCCTTGTCTCGCGATGTGCGTGCTTTTGTGCAGTCCTGTGGGACTTGTGCCCGGGCCAAGCCTTGCTTTTGCCTTTGCCGGTCCCTGAGAGGCCCTGGATGCATATTTCCATGGATTTTATTTCGGATCTTCCTGTTTCCCAGAAGATGTCTGTTATCTGGGTTGTTTGTGACCGGTTCTCTAAAATGGTCCATTTGGTACCTTTGCCTAAGTTGCCTTCCTCTTCAGATCTGGTTCCATTGTTTTTTCAGCATGTGGTTCGTTTGCATGGCATTCCGGAGAATATTGTGTCTGACAGAGGTTCTCAGTTTGTCTCTAGATTTTGGCGAGCCTTTTGTGCTAGGATGGGTATTGATTTGTCTTTTTCCTCAGCGTTTCATCCTCAGACTAATGGCCAAACTGAGCGAACTAATCAGACCTTGGAGACCTATTTGAGATGCTTTGTGTCTGCTGATCAGGACGATTGGGTGTCTTTCTTGCCGTTGGCCGAGTTTGCCCTTAATAATCGGGCTAGTTCGGCTACTTTGGCTTCACCTTTCTTTTGTAATTTTGGTTTTCATCCTCGTTTTTCTTCTGGGCAGGTTGAGCCTTCTGATTCTGGTGTTGATTCTGTGGTGGACAGGCTGCAGCAGATTTGGACTCATGTGGTGGACAATTTGACGTCTCAGGAAAGGGCTCAACGTTTTGCTAACCGCCGTCGGCGTGTTGGTCCCTGGCTTCGTGTGGGGGATTTGGTTTGGTTGTCTTCTCGTCATGTTCCTATGAAGGTTTCTTCTCCTAAGTTTAAGCCTCGGTTTATTGGTCCTTATAAAATTTCTGAAATTATTAATCCGGTCTCTTTTCGTTTGGCTCTTCCAGCCTCTTTTGCCATTCATAATGTTTTCCATAGATCTTTGTTGCAGAGATATGTGGTGCCCGTTGTTCCCTCGGTTGACCCTCCTGCCCCGGTGTTGGTCGAGGGAGAGTTGGAATATGAGGTTGAGAAGATTTTGGATTCTCGTTTTTCGAGGCGGAGGCTCCAGTATCTTGTCAAGTGGAAGGGTTATGGCCAGGAGGATAATTCTTGGGTTGTTGCCTCCGATGTCCATGCTACCGATTTGGTTTGTGCTTTTCACTTGGCTCGTCCTGATCGGCCTGGGGGCTCTGGTGAGGGTTCGGTGACCCCTCCTCAAGGGGGGGGGGTACTGTTGTGAATTCCGTTCTTGGGCTCCCTCCGGTGGTTGTAAATGGCACTTTTGTGAATTCTGCCCTTGGGCTCCCTCTGGTGGTTTTGAGTGGAACTGCCGCTCCTTGGGTTTAGCTTTAGCAGCTGCTTTCACTAATCGTCTCTCCTGGCTCTATTTAACCTGGCTCTAGTCTTCAGCCTATGCCACTTGTCAATGTTCTCTGGCTGGATTCACATCTCTGCTTGGATTCTCCTGGTTTCCTGACCAGTTCTGCAAAGATAAGTTCTGGCTTTGCTCTTTTCAGTCCACATGTTGTGGACTTATTGTTCTGTGCATTCTATTTTTGTCCAGCTTGTCATTATGGATTTTTTCTGTTAGCTGGAAGCTCTGGGAAGCAGATTTACCCTCCACACCTTTAGTCAGGTGTGGAGATTTTGTAAACTCTGTGTGGATTGTTTTGTAGTTTTTATACTGACCGCACAGTATCCTTTCCTGTCCTATCTATCAAGCTAGACTGGCCTCCTATGCTAAAATCTGATTTCATCTCTGCGTATGTTATTTTCCCCTCCTCTCACCGTCAATATTTGTGGGGGGCTATCTTTCCTTTGGGGATTTTCTCTGAGGCAAGATAGGTTTCCTGTTTCCATCTTTAGGGGAAGTTAGATCTTAGGCTGTGCCGAGGGGTCTAGGGAGCGTCAGGTACCCCCCACGGCTATTTCTAGTTGCGCTGCTAGGTTCAGGGTCTGCGGTCAGTACAGATACCACCTCTTTCAGAGCTTGTCTCATGTTGTTCCTAAACCACCAGATCATAACAGACCCCCTGGTACAGAGACTGTGATTCCTGGTACAGAGACTTAACAGTGCAGAGCCCCTGATTCCTGCTGTGCTGTAAAGGCTAAAGACTCAGAACGTATGCATATCACATTAACTCCCGAAACCCCAGGCAGCAGGATCCTAGGGACTACTCAGCCCACGGACAACAGAGGAACGACAAGTGCCGCTGTTTCTCGGCGACTATGTTGGAGAAGACGACCCTTCAAGCAAGTCCCCATCAGACTGATAAGTGTTCTTTTCTCAAGAGAATCCTGCTTAATTCTGTTACACTGTTTAACTCCCATATTTTTGCACTATTTTATTGCTAGTTATTTTCCATTGCTTGCTCCCTGCGAGGAGAACCTTATTACTGTTATTAAACCCCTCAACTGTTGGTCTGTCTGTTCCGTTGTGACATACTCAGTACCTGCATACTATTACACAGGAGACAGCGCTACAGTAAGTGCCGTCCCCCCCACGTGGTGCTGAAGCCGCCATTCATATCTTCTCTCCAGCAAATAAAGATCCCTGTTCCCACCCCCTGTGCGCCCGCCCGCTGTTAATAAAATACTCACCCGGCTCCCTCGCAGCGTCCTCTCCTGGCCGCACCTTCTCCTGTATGAGCGGTCACGTGGGGCCGCCGATTACAGTCATGAATATGCGGCTCCACCTCCCATAGGGGTGAAGCCGCATATTCATTACTGTAATGGGCGGCCCCACGTGACCGCTCATACAGGAGAAGGTGCGGCCAGGAGAGGACGCTGTGAGGGAGCCGGGTGAGTATTTTATTAACAGCGGGCGGGCGCACAGGGGGTTGGAGGGGGTGGGGACAGGGATCTTTATTTTAAACACGGAAAAGAAAAAAAAAAAAAGGATTTTTCATATCTTCTTTCCAGCGAACGCTGCTGGAGAGAAGATATGAATGGCGGCTTCAGCACCAGATGCAGGGGACAGCGCTTATCTCTAGCGCTGTCTTCTGCACGCTCCGTGTGGTACCCAGTGGGCACACAGGCGGCACACGTGTGCCGCACGTGTGCCACACGGATGGCCTACGTGCGCTCACGGACACACGGACACGGATAATTCCGGTACCGATTTTTCCGGTACCGGAATTATCTGGACGTGTGAGACTGGCCTGAGATGGTTCTACACCTTCATTGGAGTCCAGCTGTGTTTAATTAATCTGATAGGACTTGATTTGGAAAGGCGCACACCTGTCTATATAAAACCTCACAGCTCGCAGTGCAGGTCAGACCAAATGAGAATATTATATATATATACCTAAAATACAAAGGAAATGTGTCATCTTTAACTTTAGGCCTTTTAAAGATCGTTTCATCTTCAACTTGCTTAACTGTTCACAAGTTCACAATAGCAGTAATTTTGACCAAGGGTGCCCAAACTTTTATATTCCACTGTAGTGCAACATAGATTCATTGGAACACAAGGAACATCTTTGATTAGAAGTCTTTTATTTTTGATGAAGGCACTTCACTTGAGAAATTCAGCACTGGAACTATTGGCCAAAATTTTCTCTCCTTCCTTCTCGTCTCCAACAACTAATGTTAATCAGTTTTAGCATATGTGATTTTCAACATCAATTCCATACCTGTATTCTGATTGTGCCTTTAGATTAGTTTTGACATTGGCAGTTGCTTATTTATTCAGGGGTGCTAGTGTTTTCAATGCGAGACATAAGCATCTGTGTTTAAGGCTATGTGCACACGTTGCAGATTATTTGAGGTTTTTTTTTAGCGTTTTTGCGCTATAAAAACACTATAAAACCGCAAATAATCTTCATACATTAAGCATCCTATCATTTTTAATGAAATCCGCAACTTCTGTGCACATGATGTGCGTTTTTCCACATGAAAAACGCATTGCGGAAAAATAATGAACCTGCTCATTAATTTTGTGTTTTTTTCGCGGTTTTCCCACTGTCTAATGCATTGGGAAATGTCCGGAAAAAAACGCGCAAAAACCGCATCAAAACCGCGCAAAAAAACGCGTGCGGATTTCATGCGGAAATCTGGCAGAAATGTCCGGATTTTCACAGGAATTTTCTGCATGAATTCCTGAACGTGTGCACATAGCCTTAACCCCTTTACCCCCAAGGGTGGTTTGCACGTTAATGACCGGGCCAATTTTTACAATTCTGACCACTGTCCCTTTATGAGGTTATAACTCTGGAACGCTTCAACGGATCCCAGTGATTCTGACATTGTTTTCTCGTGACATATTGTACTTCATGACAATGGTAAAAATTATTTAATAGTACCTGCGTTTATTTGTGAAAAAAACGGAAATTTGGCGAAAATTATGAAAATTTCGCAATTTTCCAACTTTGAATTTTTATGCAATTAAATCACAGAGATATGTCACACAAAATACTTAATAAGTAACATTTCCCACATGTCTACTTTACATCAGCACAATTTTGGAACCAAAATTTTTTTTTGTTAGGGAGTTATAAGGGTTAAAAGTTGACCAGCAATTTCTCATTTCTACAACACCATTTTTTTGTAGGGACCACATCTCATTTGAAGTCATTTTGAGGGGTCTATATGATAGAAAATACCCAAGTGTGACACCATTCTAAAAACTGCACCCCTCAAGGTTCTCAAAACCATATTCAAGAAGTTTATTAACCCTTCTGGTGCTTCACAGGAATTTTTTGAAAGTTTAAATAAAAATGAACATTTAACTTTTTTTCACAAAAAATTTAATTCAGCTCCAATTTGTTTTATTTTCACAAGGGTAACAGGAGAAAATGGACCCCAAACATTGTTGTACAATTTGTCCTGAGTACGCCAATTCCCCACATGTGGGGATAAACCACTGTTTGGGCGCATGGCAGAGCTCGGAAGCGAAGGAGCGCCATTTGACTTTTCAATGCAAAATTGACTGGAATTGAGATGGGACGCCATGTTTCGTTTGGAGAGCCCCTGATGTGCCTAAACATTGAAACCCCCCACAATTGACACCATTTTGGAAAGTAGACCCCCTAAGGAACTTATCTAGAGGTGTGGTGAGCACTTTGACCCACCAAGTGCTTCACAGAAGTTTATAATGTAGAACCGTAAAAATAAAAAATCATATTTTTTCACAAAAATTATCTTTTCGCCCCCAATTTTTTATTTTCCCAAGGGTAAGAGAAGAAATTGGACCCCAAAAGTTGTTGTACAATTTGTCCTGAGTACGCTGATAGCCCATATGTGGGGGTAAACCACTGTTTGGGCGGATGGGAGAGCTCGGAAGGGAAGGAGCGCCGTTTGACTTTTCAATGCAAAATTGTCAGGAATTGAGATGGGACACCATGTTGCGTTTGAAGAGCCACTGATGTGCCTAAGCATTGAAACCCCCTACAAGTGACACCATTTTGGAAAGTAGACCCCCTAAGGAACTTATCTAGAGGTGTGGTGAGCACTTTGACCCACCAAGTGCTTCACAGAAGTTTATAATGCAGAGCCTTAAAAATAAAACAAAATTTTTTTCCCACAAAAATTATTTTTTAGCCCCCAGTTTTGTATTTTCCCAAGGGTAACATGAGAAATTGGACTCCACAATTTGTTGTCCAATTTGTCCTGAGTGCGCTGATACCCCATATGTGGGGGGGAACCACTGTTTGGGCGCATGGGAGGGCTCGGAAGGGAAGGAGCTCCATTTGGAATGAGGACTTAGATGGAATGGTCTGCAGGTGTCACATTGCATTTGCAGAGCCCCTAATGTACCTAAACAGTAGAAACCTCCCACAAGTGACACCATTTTGGAAACTAGACCCCATAAGGAACTCATCTAGATGTGTTGTGATAGCTTTGAACCCCCAAGTGTTTCACTACAGTTTGTAACGCAGAGCCGTGAAAATTAAAAAAAAAAATCTTTCCCCCAAAAATTATTTTTCAGCCCCCAGTTTTGTATTTTCCCGAGGGTAAGAGGAGAAATTCGACCCCAAAAGTTGTTGTCCAATTTGTCCTGAGTACGCTGATACCCCGTATGTTGGGGGGAACCACCGTTTGAGCGCATGGCAGAGCTCGGAAGGGAAGGAGCGCCATTTGGAATGCAGACTTAGATGGAATGGTCTGCAGGCGTCACATTGCGTTTGCAGAACCCCTAATGTACCTAAACAGTAGAAACCTCCCACAAGTGACCCCATATTGGAAACTAGACCCCCCAGGGAACTAATCTAGATGTGTTGTGAGAACTTTGAACCCCCAAGTGTTTCACTACAGTTTATAACGCAGAGCCGTGAAAATAAAAAATCCTTTTTTTTCCCACAAAAATTATTTTTTAGACCCCAGTTTTGTATTTTCCCAAGGGTAACAGGAGAAATTGGACCCCAAAAGTTGTTGTCCTATTTGTCCTGAGTACGCTGATACCCCATATGTTGGGGTAAACCCCTGTTTGGGCACACGGGAGAGCTTGGAAGGGAAGAAGTACTGTTTTACTTTTTCAACGCAGAATTGGCTGGAATTGAGATCGGACGCCATGTCGCGTTTGGAGAGCCCCTGATGTGCCTAAACAGTGGAAACCCCCCAATTATAACTGAAACCCTAATCCAAACACACCCCTAACCCTAATCCCAACAGTAACCCTAACCACACCTCTAACCCTGACACACCCCTAACCCTAATCCCAACCCTATTCCCAACTGTAAATGTAATCTAAACCCTAACTGTAACTTTAGCCCCAACCCGAACCCTAACTTTAGCCCCAACCCAAACTGTAGCCCTAACCCTAGCCCTAACCCTAGCCCTAACCCTAGCCCTAGCCCTAACCCTAACCCTAGCCCTAACTCTAGCCCTAACCCTAACCCTAGCCCTAGCCCTAGCCCTAACCCTAGCCCTAACCCTAGCCCTAACCCTAGCCCTAACCCTAGCCCTAACCCTAACCCTAGCCCTAACCCTAATGGGAAAATGGAAATAAATAAATTTTTTTAATTTTTCCCTAACTAAGGGGGTGATGAAGGGGGGTTGATTTACTTTTATAGCGGGTTATTTAGCGGATTTTTATGATTGGCAGCCGTCTCACACTGAAAGACGCTTTTTATTGCAAAAAATATTTTTTGCGTTACCACATTTTGAGAGCTATAATTTTTCCATATTTTGGTCCACAGAGTCATGTGAGGTCTTGTTTTTTGCGGGACGAGTTGACGTTTTTATTGGTAACATTTTCGGGCACGTGACATTTTTTGATCGCTTTTTATTCCGATTTTTGTGAGACAGAATGATCAAAAACCAGCTATTCATGAATTTCTTTTGGGGGAGGCGTTTATACCGTTCCGCGTTTGGTAAAATTGATAAAGCAGTTTTATTCTTCGGGTCAGTACGATTACAGCGACACCTCATTTATATCATTTTTTTATGTTTTGGCGCTTTTATACGATAAAAACTATTTTATAGAAAAAATAATTATTTTTGCATCGCTTTATTCTCAGGACTATAACTTTTTAATTTTTTTGCTGATGATGCTGTATGGCGGCTCATTTTTTGCGGGACAAGATGACGTTTTCAGCGGTACCATGGTTATTTATATCTGTCTTTTTGATCGCGTGTTATTCCACTTTTTGTTCGGCGGTATGATAATAAAGCGTTGTTTTTTGCCTCTTTTTTTTTTTTTTTCTTACGGTGTTTACTGAAGGGGTTAACTAGTGGGCCAGTTTTATAGGTCGGGCCGTTACGGACGCGGCGATACTAAATATATGTACTTTTATTGTTTTTTTTTTTATTTAGATAAAGAAATGTATTTATGGGAATAATATTTTTTTTTTTCATTATTTTGGAATATTTTGAAAAAAATTTTTTTACACATTAGAAATTTTTTTTTTTAACTTTGTCCCAGGGGGGGACATCACAGATCGGTGATCTGACAGTGTGCACAGCAGGACCTGGATCCGCAGCCATCTTGGATCCGGGGCTCGAGCAGGCAGGGAGGGAGGTAAGACCCTCGCAGCAACCCGATCACATCGCGTTGCTGCGGGGGGCTCAGGGAAGCCCACAGGGAGCCCCCTCCCTGCGCGATGCTTCCCTGCACCGCCGGCACATCGCGATCATCTTTGATCGCGGTGTGCCAGGGGTTAATGTGCCAGGGGCGGTCCGTGACCGCTCCTGGCACATAGTGCCGGATGTCAGCTGCGATAGGCAGCTGACACCCGGCCGCGATCGGCGGCGCTCCCCCCGTGAGCGCCGCCGATCGCGCTAGACGTACTATCCCGTCCATGGTCATGGGGGCCCACCCCACCTCGATGGGATAGTACGTCCGATGTCAGAAAGGGGTTAAGGATGAAGCCAATTTTAGTTTGCATTTTTATGTTTCTTCCTCTCTTTTTTCGCCAGCATACTGTAGTTGCATTAGGGCTTGTTGTTTGCTGGATGAGTTGTAGTTTTGAAGACACCATTCATTTTACCAAATAAAGTAAGGGGAAATGGCAAAAAAATTCCAGGTAAAATAGTGAAAAAAAAGCAAATCTGCCAATGTTTTTTGGTCTCATTCTAATGGCGTTCATTGTACAGTGAAAATGACCTGAATATCTATTCTGCAGGTGAGGAACCTTTAAGGCAATACTAAAATAATATTTTTTTGGTTTTACTATTTTATTTAACCCCTTCATGACCCAACCCATTTTGACCTTAATGACCTGGCCGTTTTTTGCAATTCTGACCAGTGTCCCTTTATGAGGTAATAACTCAGGAACGCTTCAACGAATCCTAGCGGGTCTGAGATTGTTTTTTTCGTGACATATTGGGCTTCATGTTAGTGGTAAATTTAGGTCGATAATTTTTGCGTTTATTTGTAAAAAAATGGAAATTTGTCTAAAATTTTGAAAATTTCACAATTTTCAAATTTTGATTTTTTTATTCTGTTAAACAAGAGAGTTATGTGACACAAAATAGTTAACAAATAACATTACCCACATGTCTACTTTACTTTTTTTTTTTACTTTTTTGCTAGGAAGTTATAAGGGTTAAAATTTGACCAGCGATTTCTCATTTTTACAACGAAATTTACAAAACCATTTTTTTTAGGGACCACCTCACATTTGAAGTCAGTTTGAGGGGTCTATATGGCTGAAAATACCCAAAAGTGACACCATTCTAAAAACTGCACCCCTCAAGGTACTCAAAACCACATTCAAGGAGTTTATTAACCCTTCAGGTGCTTCACAGCAGCAGAAGCAACATGGAAGGATAAAATGAACATTTAACTTTTTAGTCACAAAAATTATGTTTTGGCAACAATTTTTTTATTTTCCTAAAGGTAAAAAGGGAAACTGGACTGCAAAAGTTATTGTACAATTTGTCCTGAGTACGCTGATACCCCATATGTGGGGGGTAACCACTGTTTGGGCGCACCACAGGGCTCGGAAGGGAAGGAGCGCCATTTGACTTTTTCAATGAAAAATTAGCTCCAATTGTTAGCGGACACCATGTTGCGTTTGGAGAGCCCCTGTGTGCCTAAATATTGGAGCTCCCCCACAAGTGACCCCATTTTGGAAACTAGACCCCCCAAGGAGCTTATCTAGATGCATAGTGAGCACTTTGAACCCCCAGGTGCTTCACAAATTGATCCGTAAAAATGAAAAAGTACTTTTTTTTCACAAATTTCTTTTAGCCTCAATTTTTTCATTTTCACATGGGCAACAGGATAAAATGGATCCTAAAATGTGTTGGGCAATTTCTCCTGAGTACACTGATACCTCACATGTGGGGGTAAACCACTGTTTGGGCACACGGCAGAGCTCGGAAGGGAAGGAGTGCCATTTGACTTTTTGAATGAAAAATTAGCTCCAATCGTTAGCGGACACCACGTCCCATTTGGAGAGCCCCTGTGTGCCTAAACATTGGAGCTCCCCAACATGTGACCCCATTTTGGAAACTAGACCTCCCATGGAACTAATCTAGATGTGCGGTGACCACTTCAAACCCTCAAGTGCTTCACAGAAGATTATAACGCAGAGCCGTGAAAATAAAAAATCATTTTTCTTTCCTCAAAAATTATTTTTTAGCCCGCAATGTTTTATTTTCACAAGAGTAACAGGAGAAATTGGACCCAAAAGTTCTTGGTCAGTTTGTCCTGAGTACACTGATACCCCATATGTGGGGGTAAACCACTGTTTGGGCACACGTCGGGGCTCGGAAGGGAAGAAGTGACTTTTGAAATGCAGACTTTGATGGAATGGTCTGCGGGCGTCACGTTGCGTTTGCAGAGCCCCTGACGTGCCTAAACAGTAGAAACCCTCCACAAGTGACCCCATTTTGGAAACTAGACCCCCACGGAACTTATCTAGATATGTGGTGAGCACTTTGAATCCCCAAGTGCTTCACAGAAGTTTACAACGCAGAGCCGTGAAAATAAAAAATCATTTTTCTTTCCTCACAAATGATGTTTTAGCAAGCAATTTTTTATTTTCACAAGGGTAACAGGAGAAATTGGACTCCAATAGTTGTTGCCCAGTTTGTCCTGAGTACGCTGGTACCCCATATGTGGGGGTAAACCACTGTTTGGGCGCACATCAGGGCTCGGAAGGGAGGGAGCACCATTTGACTTTTTGAATGCAACATTGGCTGGAATCAATGGTGGCACCATGTTGCGTTTGGAGACCCCTGATGTGCCTAAACAGTGGAAACCCCTCAATTCTAACTCCAATACTAACCTCAACACACCCCTAACCCTAATCCCAACTCTAGCCATAACCTTAATCACAACCTTAATCCCAACACACCCCTAACCCTAATCGTAACCTTAATCCCAACCCTAACCCTAATCCCAACCCTAACCACAACCCTAACCCCAACAAACCCCTAACCATAACCCTAATTACAGTCTAATCTTAACCCTATTTCCAACCTTAGCTCTAATTCCAACTCTAACCCTATGGTTATGTGCCCACGTTGCGGATTCGTGTGAGATTTTTCCGCACCATTTTTGAAAAATCCACAGGTAAAAGGCACTGCTTTTTAGCTGCGGATTTACAGCGGATTTCCAGTGTTTTTTGTGCGGATTTCACTTGCGGATTCCTATTGAGGAACAGGTGTATAACGCTGCGGAATCCGCACAAAGAATTGAGATGCTGCGGAAAATACAACACAGCGTTTCCGCACGGTATTTTCCGCACCATGGGCACAGCAGATTTGGTTTTCCACAGGTTTACGTGGTACTGTAAACCTGATGGAAAACTGCTACGAATCCGCAGCGGCGAATCCGCAGCCAAATCCGCACCATGTGCACATAGCCTAATTCTAACCCTAACCCTAGTTCTAACCCTAATTCTAGCCCTAACCCTAAAGCTAGGTTCACATTGCGTTAGTGCAGTCTGTTCAACGCATACGTTGAACGGACTGCACTAACGCAAGTGCCGACTTTTGCACAGCACTAGCGCAGATGGAGCTTCTGCTAGCTCCATCTGCGCTAGCAGTGACGGACCCGGAAACGCTGCAGCCCGCATCTCGGGTCCATCACTCAAATGACGGCACATCGCTAGCGCACGACCACTGTGGGCGTGCGCTAGCGATGCGTCCGACATTGCAGTCTATGGCGGCGTTAACGGACTACGTTACACCGCGTTATGCCGCGGTGTAACGTAGTCCGTTAAACATAGAGCCATAACGCAATGTGAACCCAGCCTAACCGTAACCTTGACCCTAGCCCTAGCCCTAACGCTAACCCTAGCCCTAACCCTAGTGGGGAAAAAAAAATATTTTCTGTATTTTATTTTGTTTCCTACCTATGGGGGTGATAAAGGGGAGGGTTTATTTATGATTTTTTTTATTTTGATCGCTGTGATAGAACCTATCATAGCGATCAAAATGTACTTGTAACAAATCTGCCGGCCGGCAGATTCGGCGGGCGCACTGCGCATGCGCCCACCATTTTGCATGATGGCGGCGCCCTTGGAGCAGACGGACGGACACCGGGAGGGACACGGGAGGTCGGTAAGTATGATGGGGGGATCGGACAGCGGGAGGGAGATCGGACTGCGGGGGGAGCGGACAGGAGGATGGAGGGGAGCGGAGGATACTAGATGACAGGACGGAGGACGGAGGGGAGGAGATCGGTGGCGGTGGTGGGGGGCAGATCGCAAGCTCCAGCCATGGCTGATGCTATTGCAGCATCGGCCATGGCTAAATTGCAATATTTCACCAATTTTCATTGGTGAAATATTACTATCGCTCTGATTGAAATTGAAAGTGAAACGTCACTTTCAACAGCCAATCAGAACGATCGTAACCACGGGGGGGAAGGGCGCCAAGCCACCCCCCCTGGGCTCAAGTACAACTCCCCCTGTCCCTGCAGGTCGGGTGAAATTACAGTTAACCCTTTCACCCGGCCTGCAGGAGCGCGATCCGACCATGACGCATATGCTGTGTCCCAGGTCGGATTGGCACAGGTTTTCATGACGTATACGGTACGTCAAAGGTCGGGAAGGGGTTAAAACTGTCTTAAAACTAAAAATGTTGTAAAAAATTGTCCTGTAAAGTAATTTTCCAAGACTCGTATATTTTTACATCACTGGAGGTTAATGAAGATTTTTTTTTTGGATTGGCGAGCTTGGTGCATGTATTAATACCATTTTAGGGTAGATCAAACATTTTGATAGATTCTTATTGCCTTTTCTTTGCATTGTAGAAAGAAAAGAAAAACTGCAATTCTGGCTTTTTGATTTTTTTTTCCTCTATCCAGCGTTTAACGATCAAAATATGTTAACTAAGTACTGTTACGTTTTCATCTGATTTTGCAATAGTGGAGTTCATGTATTCATAAATCGACATGTAGTCACACATAGTGTGTACTCTATATAGGTTTGTATATTGGCCACATATTGTATTTATGCACCTGTACATTAGTTTAATACTAAGTGCTCATGCAGTTTTCCATGTAAACATGGTCCGCTAATGGCCGCAAGTCTCCAGACCAGAGCATGACCACTTCATGTATTTTTAAAAGGCTAAAAAAAGACTGTCATATACATAAAGAGTGAGTGGATATTGAGCTATAAAACTAACTGAAAATAAATAGCCACTCAAAAAACTCTGCTCCTTTTTTCCAGAGCCATAACTTTTTTATTTTTTTGGTCAATATGGCCATGTGAAGGCTTGCTTTTTGCAGGACAAGTTGCACTTTTGAACTACTCCATTGGTTTTAACATATCATGTACTGGAAATGGGAAAAAAAATGCAAAAACAGTGCAATTCCACAGTTGTTTTTTTTACCATGTTCACTAAATGCTAAATCTGACCTGCCATTATGATTGTCCATGTCATTACGAGTTCATAGATAACAAACATGTATAGGTTCTCTTTTAAGTGGTGAAAAAATTTTTTTTTTTAAATGACGCTATTTTTCAAGACCTGTAGCGTGTCCATTTTTCGTGATCTGAGGCTGGGTGAGGGCTTATTTTTTTTCAAGGAAATTTACAAAATTTAGTTTTTTTAGGGACCTATCCATGTTTGAAGTGCCTTTAGGGGTCCCATATATTAGGAAACCCCCAAAAGTGATACCATTTTATAAACACTACCCCCTGACATATTGAAGACTGCAGTCAGGTAGTTTATTAACCGTTCAGGTGATTTTCAGGAATTAATGCAAAGTGTGATGATAGGAATGAAAATGTGTATTTTTCCCACCTAAATGTCGCTGACTTCTGAACAGGTCACTGTAGCTGGCAGACTCTAAGGCCGGGGTCACACTAGACCGTAATACGGCCGAGTGCAATGCGATAAAATGCGATGCAATGCGATATGGGGCAGCTCCCACCAGCCGACTTTTTGTCGGCCGTTTTCCTCGGTCCGAGACAATCACAGCAGGAAAACTCTCGGCTCACTAGCACCCATATAAGCCTATGGGTGCGAATGAGACAGCGCACACCACTTGGATATCATCCGAGTGATGTGCGCTATAAGCGGACCCCAGCAATGGAGGAGATGGAGAAATTCATTTCTCCGCCTCCTCCACAGCTGTGCTCCGATCCTCCCTATGCGAGAGAATCAGAGCACAGACGCATGACACTCGGCTCCTGCTCTGCTGCGAGCAGGAGCCCAGTGTCATTAGCATATCACATCCGATGCTCTTGCATCGGATGCAATACGCTAGTGTGAACCCGGCCTAAGGCTGCTATTTGGTAGTGAAGTGCCATGGCAAACATCAGGACTACACAATCATGATCTGAGGGCACCAATTGGGATAAAGAGGAAACTCTGATAACCATTTATATGATGTAGTCACTATTGACAGCAGCATCTAAGGGGTTAAACAGATATGGACGGTGACAACACTGATCGTGGCTGATGCAGCAAGTTGTTAGCTACAGTGTCCAGCCAACAGCTGCAGGATTGTCACCTGTATGGGGATGCTATTCTCTTATATCTCAGGTCAGTTAAAAGACGTATTGGCCGTCATTAAGGGGTTAAAGCTGAGTGTATGTATGTGTGTGTATGTATCAAGCCCCGCCCACTTTACATAGCCACACTCACTCCACACGCAAAGCCCAGTCCACATGGCCCACGTTGTTTGCGCACACGGGTGGAGACACATTCACCTCGAAAGACATCATGTAACACTCACGAGCTCTGACGTCCCAGCCGCTGCGAGCTACAATCAGGGCCACGGCCTTCAGAGTATCAGTGCGCGGCAGGCACATGCAACATCTAGCTCTGTCGTGTCTAGAATGGAGATGCTCCTGTGAGGCATGATGTCAAGGGAAAGGGAGGAGCCATATGGATTAAACCGCTTTGCTCATAACAGGAAGTTGCTGTGCACGTGTGAGTGGAAGAGAGAAGTGAGGTGAAAATGAGAGGAGAGGGGGGAAAATGAGAGGAGTGAGGGGAAAATAGCGGAGTGAGGAGAAAATGAGAGGCGTGAGGGGAAAATTAAGGTGTGAGTGGAAAATGAGAGGAGTGAGTGGAAAATAGTGGAGTGATAGGAAAATAAGAGGAGTCAGGGGGAAAATGAAAGGAGTGAGGGGGAAAATGTGAGGAGTGGGGGAAAATGAGAGGAGTGGGGGAAAATGAGAGATGTGAGGGGAAAAATGAGAGATGTGACGGGGAAAATGAGAGGTGTGATGGGTAAATGAGATGAGTGAGGTGCTGCTGCAGTATGAGGCTGTGTATAGAGAAGAGTGAGGCGCTGCAGGGGGAGACTGTGTATAAGGCCACATTCACACGTTCAGTATTTGGTCAGTATTTTACCTCAGTATTTACAAGCCAAAACGACAAGTGGGAGAAAAATACAGAAGTGGTGATGTGTTTCTAATATACTTTTGCTCTAATTGTTTTACTCCAAGTTTTAGCTTACAAATACTGAGGTAAAAATACTGACCAAATAACATGTGAACGGGGTCTAATCATTTAAAACATTTAAAATAATTTTAAACGACTCCAGTTTCTAGTTCGACTGGCATTTGCAATGTCCATTAACAAGGCTCAGGGACAGTCCTTGAAAGTAGTAGGGATCGATTTGCAATCTGCATGCTTTTCTCTTGGTCAACTTTACATGGCCTGTTCAAGAGTTGAAACTGCTAAAAATCTGTTCATCTTTGCAACGGAAGGAAAAACCAAAAATGTTGTTTAGCAAAAGGCTCTTGAATGAGTTGAAAATAAAATACTATCAATACTTGGGTAATCATTTAGTTAATTTGTGTTGCAAATCTGTAGTGTTGAATATATGATGTAAAATGTTTTATGTGCAATATAATCATTATAATGTGTTATAACTAGCAAGAGTTAGTTACTATGCCCGGGCAACGTCAGGCTCTTCAGCTAGTATTCATATATTAGGATAGTTCTGATTTTTATGGATGCTGGAATATCAAATATTGTATTTTATTATTTTTACTCTTCTTTATTTTTAACAGGGCAAAAGGTGGGTGATTTGAATTTTTATGTTTTTTTACATTTTTAAACTATTCTCTTTTTACTTTTCACTTATCTTTCCCCCTTATTATACTACTAGATTGAGGTCCGATGCTATTGCATCAGGAGAGCGGTAATGTCACAATGGGGGCAGGGTTTGCAGCGTTGAAAATCTCTCCCCTTCATGTGCTCACCCACCAATTCTTTCCCCATGTGATGACTTCTCCCTTCTGTGCTCTCTTCTTTGACCTTTCTACCCATGTGCTATCCAGCTCCTGGGCATTGGAGGAAGGAAAAGACAATACTGACATTACAGCAGGAGATGTGGCACCCCAGGAGCTTGAGTACCACAGTAGTGCTGTCTTCCTCTCGGGGAGGATAGTGCTATGTCCAGAGACAAGTGGGATTCCCTATGGTAGGTTTACACACACGCACACACACACACACACATTCCAATTCCAGGCCAGGAGGGGGAGCTCAAATCCCTATTTTAAGGCAGCTTCCCTCAATAAAGATCCTGGGTTGGAGGCGGAGTGAGCTCAGTTTGGAGTAGGAGTCTGTGTGCAAGGACAGACAGGAGGGGAATACAGAGGAACGTGAGAGCTCCAGGAGGCCACAAGCAGGCCTCTGAAGAGCTATAGCGCAAGGAGTCGGGAACTGGGAGCCCGAGGCTCACGTGGACTCTATAACCCGGAGCAAAACCGGAGGGTACTGTATTACCAAAAACTCTGCCCACAATTACCTGTGGCACAGCAGCACTCAGGAGCCCGAAGTCAACAAGAACGGACCCCAGAACCTACGGCTCGAGCTGCATGCCATATAGGTACCTGTCCCAGGACAACAGAAGGAATAAATACCTTGTTGGGACACTTAGTGGCTGCAGAGACTTAGAGACAGAGAGCGCAGAGTGGTAGGCTCCCACCTGACTTACACAGGGAACCTGTTTGTCTCTGGACTGCCCGGACTTCTATGTGGACCTGTTTGCCGCTGCCCTGGACTGTGGCTGCTGAAGTCTTCAGTAAACGAGGTAAAGAGACTGCAAACCTGTGTCCTCATTCCTTACTGCACCCCTCACCATTCTACCATCTTCACACTGGGGATCTACTTCACCTGTGGGAAGGTATACCATCTAGCTGCCATAACATCACCCCAGAGGACCCCTTTAAGCAGCGTCGGTCCCCCCTGAGCGAATACCACAGGTGGCGTCACGAACATAAACTTTATTCCCTTTAAAGACCTTTCCCTTTCACAAGGGCCATGGACCGGGTCGCAGCCACTGTGACATCCCCCTGTGAACACTGGACCAGGTACCGAGTACCCCACGGCCTTGGCAGGCGACTCAGATACATTTTGTGAGCTAAAATATTGTTTCAAAACGGTCAGTGAAATATTTTACCTCACAAAATGAATCCTCTGTGATCCCCTGCTGTAATGTCAGTATTTGTCTTTTGCTTCCTCCCCTGCCCAGGAGATGTGGTATGCTCCATACACGGTCAGACACAGAAAATATTTTAAATGAACTTTTGTTCGTGGGAAAACCACTTTAATGTGACTGGCTTCCTCTGTAGACACGTCACACAACATCTGCTGCTGGGATCAGCCGAATGATTCACTGCACCTGTGTGGAATTCACGCAGGCGCCGCCATCTTTTTGCAGACAGATAGCGTCGGTCACATAAAAATTGCGCATGCACTCCTCCTGTACCAAGATGGCGGCGGTCAGTAAATCATTCGGCTGATCCCGGTGGCGGCGTGTTTGCAATGCTGTTCCACTGGTGGCTCCACGCAAGAGGCTGCGTATGGCGTATACAGTGTGTGTGTGTGTGTGTGGTGCGTACGGCGTATAGTGTGTGTGTGTGTGTGTCTGTGTGTGATGCGTACGGCATATACAGTGTGTGTTTGTGTGTGTGATTTCTTTTTTGCCAAGATCTTCAGAAAATAACATTTTGTTAAAATCAATTTTACTTACCTCACTGGCAAAGTTCATCCGAATCAGTTGGTTGCTGTGTGTTCACTAAGAAAGCAAATATTCTCACTCAGGTGTTGGAATCTGAGAGCATAAAATCACTCATGTCTCCTGCAGAAAAGGGAGAAGTGGCATCAATTTCTGTAGCAATTATTACATACAATGACATGACTGTATAATGTATAACAGTTTTCTGCATGCACTTTTTTTTTTACATCAACCTAAATTGTATATGAAGCCCTGACTTTAACCATAACCAACCTTTGATAAAAGGGATTGACCCCTTTCAGCAAAATTTTGTCCATAAGCTCAGTTATGTGTAAAAACACAAACAGAGCATCACTTACCCTTACCCAAGTCAGATGCCACATTTTTACCATATCAAGAGCACTACAGCTAATTACTTAGCTTAGGCCAGTCTCACACGTCCAGATAATTCCGGTACCGGAAAAAATCGGTACCGGAATTATCCGTGTCCGTGTGCCCCTACGTTTCCGTGGCACATCAGTGTGGCACATCAGTGTGGCACACGTGCGGCACACGTGTGCCCACTGGGTACTACACGCACCGTGCTGGGTACCACGCGCACCGTGCTGGGTACCACACGTACCAGCATCTGGTGCTGAAGCCGCGATTCATATCTTCCCTGCAGCAGCGTTTGCTGTAGAGAAGATATGAATAATTGTGTTTAAAATAAAGATCTATGTGCCCAAACCTGTGCGCCCCCTCCACCCCCCCCACCCCCCCCCCCGCTGTTCTGAAAATACTCACCCGGCTCGCTCCCTCGCCGGCGCTGCTTCCTGTTCTGGCCGCATCTTCTCCTGTATACACAAAAGAGAATAGTAAAACCAAAAACACTCAGTTTGAAAAAATGTTGCAGTAATCCGCAAGTGCTAGTAAAAGATGTAAAAAACAGGGTATTTGGTTGATACGTTTTTTGCAAAAAATGTATACTAAGCTGCTCTACCAATCTTCACGGTATACCCTTATCAGAGCAGTCCTAACTAATGTATGCAATCCCCATCTGATGTATTTAAAAACCTGATCATCTGTATATAACCTGTGTGAACAGGGTTCAGAGAGGAAAAATCCATGTGTGCATACAGGGTAGAACAGCTTTTGTGCAGATAGCCCAAGAGGAGTGGTGGAACTCCCCAGTCTTGTAGACACAAGAGAACAATTATGGAAACAGGAACACATGGGCTACTTGCACAGTGAACAAGTCTGTATGATCATGTTCACACACCACCAAGAAACCTGAAGACACAAAAGAGAATAGTAAAACCAAAAACACTCAGTTTGAAAAAATGTTGCAGTAATCCGCAAGTGCTAGTAAAAGATGTAAAAAACAGGGTATTTGGTTGATACGTTTTTTGCAAAAAATGTATACTAAGCTGCTCTACCAATCTTCACGGTATACCCTTATCAGAGCAGTCCTAACTAATGTATGCAATCCCCATCTGATGTATTTAAAAACCTGATCATCTGTATATAACCTGTGTGAACAGGGTTCAGAGAGGAAAAATCCATGTGTGCATACAGGGTAGAACAGCTTTTGTGCAGATAGCCCAAGAGGAGTGGTGGAACTCCCCAGTCTTGTAGACACAAGAGAACAATTATGGAAACAGGAACACATGGGCTACTTGCACAGTGAACAAGTCTGTATGATCATGTTCACACACCACCAAGAAACCTGAAGACACAAAAGAGAATAGTAAAACCAAAAACACTCAGTTTGAAAAAATGTTGCAGTAATCCGCAAGTGCTAGTAAAAGATGTAAAAAACAGGGTATTTGGTTGATACGTTTTTTGCAAAAAATGTATACTAAGCTGCTCTACCAATCTTCACGGTATACCCTTATCAGAGCAGTCCTAACTAATGTATGCAATCCCTATCTGATGTATTTAAAAACCTGATCATCTGTATATAACCTGTGTGAACAGGGTTCAGAGAGGAAAAATCCATGTGTGCATACAGGGTAGAACAGCTTTTGTGCAGATAGCCCAAGAGGAGTGGTGGAACTCCCCAGTCTTGTAGACACAAGAGAACAATTATGGAAACAGGAACACATGGGCTACTTGCACAGTGAACAAGTCTGTATGATCATGTTCACACACCACCAAGAAACCTGAAGACACAAAAGAGAATAGTAAAACCAAAAACACTCAGTTTGAAAAAATGTTGCAGTAATCCGCAAGTGCTAGTAAAAGATGTAAAAAACAGGGTATTTGGTTGATACGTTTTTTGCAAAAAATGTATACTAAGCTGCTCTACCAATCTTCACGGTATACCCTTATCAGAGCAGTCCTAACTAATGTATGCAATCCCTATCTGATGTATTTAAAAACCTGATCATCTGTATATAACCTGTGTGAACAGGGTTCAGAGAGGAAAAATCCATGTGTGCATACAGGGTAGAACAGCTTTTGTGCAGATAGCCCAAGAGGAGTGGTGGAACTCCCCAGTCTTGTAGACACAAGAGAACAATTATGGAAACAGGAACACATGGGCTACTTGCACAGTGAACAAGTCTGTATGATCATGTTCACACACCACCAAGAAACCTGAAGACACAAAAGAGAATAGTAAAACCAAAAACACTCAGTTTGAAAAAATGTTGCAGTAATCCGCAAGTGCTAGTAAAAGATGTAAAAAACAGGGTATTTGGTTGATACGTTTTTTGCAAAAAATGTATACTAAGCTGCTCTACCAATCTTCACGGTATACCCTTATCAGAGCAGTCCTAACTAATGTATGCAATCCCTATCTGATGTATTTAAAAACCTGATCATCTGTATATAACCTGTGTGAACAGGGTTCAGAGAGGAAAAATCCATGTGTGCATACAGGGTAGAACAGCTTTTGTGCAGATAGCCCAAGAGGAGTGGTGGAACTCCCCAGTCTTGTAGACACAAGAGAACAATTATGGAAACAGGAACACATGGGCTACTTGCACAGTGAACAAGTCTGTATGATCATGTTCACACACCACCAAGAAACCTGAAGACACAAAAGAGAATAGTAAAACCAAAAACACTCAGTTTGAAAAAATGTTGCAGTAATCCGCAAGTGCTAGTAAAAGATGTAAAAAACAGGGTATTTGGTTGATACGTTTTTTGCAAAAAATGTATACTAAGCTGCTCTACCAATCTTCACGGTATACCCTTATCAGAGCAGTCCTAACTAATGTATGCAATCCCTATCTGATGTATTTAAAAACCTGATCATCTGTATATAACCTGTGTGAACAGGGTTCAGAGAGGAAAAATCCATGTGTGCATACAGGGTAGAACAGCTTTTGTGCAGATAGCCCAAGAGGAGTGGTGGAACTCCCCAGTCTTGTAGACACAAGAGAACAATTATGGAAACAGGAACACATGGGCTACTTGCACAGTGAACAAGTCTGTATGATCATGTTCACACACCACCAAGAAACCTGAAGACACAAAAGAGAATAGTAAAACCAAAAACACTCAGTTTGAAAAAATGTTGCAGTAATCCGCAAGTGCTAGTAAAAGATGTAAAAAACAGGGTATTTGGTTGATACGTTTTTTGCAAAAAATGTATACTAAGCTGCTCTACCAATCTTCACGGTATACCCTTATCAGAGCAGTCCTAACTAATGTATGCAATCCCTATCTGATGTATTTAAAAACCTGATCATCTGTATATAACCTGTGTGAACAGGGTTCAGAGAGGAAAAATCCATGTGTGCATACAGGGTAGAACAGCTTTTGTGCAGATAGCCCAAGAGGAGTGGTGGAACTCCCCAGTCTTGTAGACACAAGAGAACAATTATGGAAACAGGAACACATGGGCTACTTGCACAGTGAACAAGTCTGTATGATCATGTTCACACACCACCAAGAAACCTGAAGACACAAAAGAGAATAGTAAAACCAAAAACACTCAGTTTGAAAAAATGTTGCAGTAATCCGCAAGTGCTAGTAAAAGATGTAAAAAACAGGGTATTTGGTTGATACGTTTTTTGCAAAAAATGTATACTAAGCTGCTCTACCAATCTTCACGGTATACCCTTATCAGAGCAGTCCTAACTAATGTATGCAATCCCTATCTGATGTATTTAAAAACCTGATCATCTGTATATAACCTGTGTGAACAGGGTTCAGAGAGGAAAAATCCATGTGTGCATACAGGGTAGAACAGCTTTTGTGCAGATAGCCCAAGAGGAGTGGTGGAACTCCCCAGTCTTGTAGACACAAGAGAACAATTATGGAAACAGGAACACATGGGCTACTTGCACAGTGAACAAGTCTGTATGATCATGTTCACACACCACCAAGAAACCTGAAGACACAAAAGAGAATAGTAAAACCAAAAACACTCAGTTTGAAAAAATGTTGCAGTAATCCGCAAGTGCTAGTAAAAGATGTAAAAAACAGGGTATTTGGTTGATACGTTTTTTGCAAAAAATGTATACTAAGCTGCTCTACCAATCTTCACGGTATACCCTTATCAGAGCAGTCCTAACTAATGTATGCAATCCCTATCTGATGTATTTAAAAACCTGATCATCTGTATATAACCTGTGTGAACAGGGTTCAGAGAGGAAAAATCCATGTGTGCATACAGGGTAGAACAGCTTTTGTGCAGATAGCCCAAGAGGAGTGGTGGAACTCCCCAGTCTTGTAGACACAAGAGAACAATTATGGAAACAGGAACACATGGGCTACTTGCACAGTGAACAAGTCTGTATGATCATGTTCACACACCACCAAGAAACCTGAAGACACAAAAGAGAATAGTAAAACCAAAAACACTCAGTTTGAAAAAATGTTGCAGTAATCCGCAAGTGCTAGTAAAAGATGTAAAAAACAGGGTATTTGGTTGATACGTTTTTTGCAAAAAATGTATACTAAGCTGCTCTACCAATCTTCACGGTATACCCTTATCAGAGCAGTCCTAACTAATGTATGCAATCCCTATCTGATGTATTTAAAAACCTGATCATCTGTATATAACCTGTGTGAACAGGGTTCAGAGAGGAAAAATCCATGTGTGCATACAATAATCGGGCTAGTTCTGCTACCTTGGTTTCTCCTTTCTTTTGTAATTCGGGGTTTCATCCTCGTTTTTCCTCTGGTCAGGTGGAGCCTTCTGATTGTCCTGGAGTGGACATGGTGGTGGATAGGTTGCATCAGATTTGGAGTCATGTGGTGGACAATTTGAAGTTGTCCCAGGAGAGGGCTCAGCAGTTTGCTAATTGCCGTCGCCGCGTGGGTCCTCGACTTCGTGTTGGGGACTTGGTGTGGTTGTCTTCTCGTTTTGTTCCTATGAAGGTCTCTTCTCCTAAGTTCAAGCCTCGGTTCATCGGTCCCTATAGGATCTTGGAAATTCTTAACCCTGTGTCGTTTCGTTTGGATCTCCCGGCATCGTTTGCTATTCATAATGTGTTCCATCGGTCGTTGTTGCGGAAGTATGAGGTACCTGTTATTCCTTCGCTTGAACCTCCTGCTCCGGTGCTGGTGGAGGGAGAATTGGAGTATGTTGTGGAGAAGATCTTGGATTCTCGTGTTTCCAGACGGAAACTCCAATATTTGGTCAAGTGGAAGGGTTATGGTCAGGAGGATAATTCTTGGGTGGTTGCCTCTGATGTTCATGCTGCTGACTTGGTCCGTGCATTTCATAGGGCTCATCCTGGTCGCCCTGGTGGTTTTCGTGAGGGTTCGGTGACCCCTCAAGGGGGGGGTACTGTTGTGGATTCTGTTTTTGGGCTCCCTCTGGTGGTTACAGATGGTACTGGGTGACTTGTGTTTTCTGCAGTCTCTGGTGTCCACCTGTTCTATCAGGATATGGGAGTTTCCTATTTAACCTGGCTTTCTTGTCATTTCCTCGCCGGCTATCAATGTAATCAGCGTGTCTGTTTGCCTCTGCTCCCTTCGCCTGTGATCTTCTGGACAAGCTAAGTTTTGATTTTCCGGTTCTATGTTTTGTTTTCATTTTGTCTTAGTCCAGCTTGCAGTTATGTGATCCTTGCTGCTGGTAGCTCTAGTGGGCTGAAATTACTCCTCATGTTCCATGAGTTGGCACATGAGTTCAAGTAATTTCAGGATGGTTTTTTGAAGGGTTTTTCGCTGACCGCGCAATTCACTTTTGTATCCTCTGCTATCTAGCTTTAGCGGGCCTCATTTTTGCTGATTCTGTTTTCATCTCTACGTTTGTGATTTCCTCTCATTTCACCGTTATTACATGTGGGGGGCTGCTATTTCTGTGGGGTGTTTCTCTGGAGGCAAGTGAGGTCTGTATTTCTTCTTATAGGGGAAGTTAGTTCTTCGGCTGGAGCGAGACGTCTAGGATCATCGTAGGCACGTTCCCCGGCTACTGCTAGTTGTGTGGTTAGGTTTAGGAGCGCGGTCAGCTCAGTTTCCATCACCCTAGAGCTTGTTTAGTATTTATGCTTGTCCTTTTGTGATCCCTTGCCATTGGGATCATGACAGGGTCCGTGTAATACGTGCGCTCCCACGAACACTGACATGTCTCCGTGTTTGGCACATGGAGACACGGTCCGCAAAAAATCAATGACATCTGAACAGATGCATTGATTTTTAATGTGTCTACGTGTGTCAGTGGCTCCGGTACGTGAGGAAACTGTCACATCACGTACCGGAGCCACTGACATGTGAAACCGGCCTTACATGACCTGCTTAGCTCAGTGATTGGCTGCAGCGTTGTCAGTATGATGTCACCACTACAATCAATCAACAGAGACCTGGGCACCGTCGGAAATGCTCACTGGACATGGGGAGGGTAAGCAATGCATATATAAATCATCCACAGGACACCTTTGGAATCAGGAATATTTAACAAATCAACTACTCACCCTTTGTGCAGGTGATGACAGTATTTTTGGTCCGAGTGCAATATTACAAGACATTGGATCATACACAGACCAATTGTTAGGGCTAGCGGAACACTTTGAGTATAGGAAGGAAACAACAAGGTGCATTTGCAGCCCGGGGTCCACCGTGCAGAGATATCTGCTGCAAAGTAATTGGCGGCACTATATGATGGTATAAGCAAACTCTGTTAGCTTAACAGAATAGCAAAGATATGAAAATGCTGTGCCCTGTTAACCTCACAGAAGACCACAGCTACCTAACTGAACAAAGCAAAGAGTGGTCATGCAAACAGCATAGCACACAAACAACTCCTCATCGGAGTTGCTGGTATTCTATGGGCTTATTTCAGCCGGGTCCTGAATCCAAGCATACAAAACTCCTCACTGGAGGTGCCGGTATTCTAAGGGCTTATTTCAGCCAACCCTGACCACATGCAGACATGACCACCAAGTAGCAAAGCTCATAACATAGGTTGATATTAGCGCATGTCTGTGTGGCCATGCGAACCTTATATAGCTGCACCAGACAAGGACCTTCCTAGTGGTCCAATTGAAGCTGCTACAGGACCTGAGCGTGTGACCCCCGACCTCCAATGAGAGGTCTTCCCGTGGGCATGCTCAGTGTGTACAAAGCAGGACTTATTCCCAGAAAAGCCTGCTCGCCGCTGACCAGTGCTGGCTACAAAAGCAGTATCAAGCTGAGTGAGACGCTGGGACTGACGTCTCCGCTGAGCAGGCTCCACTGCGGCTGATGTAGAATGGGAGACCACAGCAGACATGGCTTGAGATTCCCCCTGTGCAGCAGCGGGAACTCAACCCCTAACACCAATGTTATGCAATGAGGACGTGCACATGTCCAAATTGTTTCTCAGACAGAGTCTGTACTTAGAAAAAGTCACAGCATACCTAAGTTTTATCAGATATTCAGATTGCACTTGGTCAATGAGTCTGTGGAAAACATCGGACTATACTAGATGAAATCTGATTGCAGTCAGATTTCCGTGGACTGACATAATTGAGGGTTTTTTACCCTATCATCTCCTCATCTGAGAGAATTGAAGCACACTATGATCACACTATGTTGACACTCTTATCAGAGTGTGATTAACATAATCGAGCAAAAGAGGGGAGAAGCCAGCGCTGCCTAAGGTTAAGACGCAATACATAAAGTGCAAATGCACATATTGATTTCTAACTGTATTTTCAAAATGAGACATTTAGCAAACAATTGATCAATTCTTTGAGCCACCCCGCCACTTCACTGCATTCTCATATTGGGGCAGTCCTACACTACGTTTTTTAAATTCGCTGTGCCATAAAGGCCTCCTAAATGAACTAAAAGCAAGACCACATTAAATGCAAGCTGTACCTGGAGCATTACTGAGTCACCCCCATGGCGCCAGAGGAGGCAAGCGAGGATAAAGGTTGACCAGGTCCAGACAGACATTTCAGATCCAACCTACACACTGCCCATCCAGCACCACAGATAAAGAGTGAGACAGGCTGAGACACAGGTGCATAATTAAACAAAGCCTAGGGCAGGGCAGGGCTGCTGTGTGTGTGTACAGCAGCCAATCAATCACAGAAACACAGAAAGAATGGCGCACGTAACCCGGCGCGGCGCACGGCAACAGTGGTGGTCAGCCACTTACCAATATCAGAGCAAAAGAGGGAAGAAGCCTGCGCTGCCTAAGGGTACCGTCACACAGTGGCATTTTAATCGCTACGACGGCACGATTTGTGACGTTCCAGCGATATATCCGTGACGTTCCAGCGATCTCGCTGTGTCTGACACGCTCCTGCGATCAGGGACCCCGCTGAGAATCGTACGTCGTAGCAGATCGTTTGAAACTTTCTTTCGTCGTCTAGTGTCCCGCTGTGGCGGCATGATCGCATCGTGTAACAAAGGTGTGCACGATACTGTATACGATGTGCGCATAGTAACCAACGGCTTCTACATCGCACATACGTCATGAAATTATCGCTCCAGCGTCGTACATTGCAAAGTGTGACAGCAGTCTACGACGCTGGAGCGATATTGTTACGATGCTGGAGCGTCACGGATCGTGCCGTCGTAGCGATCAAAATGCCACTGTGTGACGGTACCCTAAGGTTAAGACGCAATACATAAAGTGCAAATGCACATATTGATTTCTAACTGTATTTTCAAAATGAGACATTTAGCAAACAATTGATCAATTCTTTGAGCCACCTCACCACTTCACGGCAATCTCATAATGGGGCAGACCGTATAAATTGAACCAAGACCAGAACACAGTGTATGTACAGTTAGGGCCAGAAATATTTGGACAGTGACACAAGTTTTGTTATTTTAGCTGTTTACAAAAACATGTTCAGAAATACAATTATATATATAATATGTGCTGAAAGTGCACACTCCCAGCTGCAATATGATAGTTTCCACATCCAAATCGGAGAAAGGGTTTAGGAATCATAGCTCTGTAATGCATAGCGTCCTCTTTTTCAAGGGACCAAAAGTAATTGGACAATGGACTCTAAGGGCTGCAATTAACTCTGAAGGCATCTCCCTCGTTAACCTGTAATCAATGAAGTAGTTAAAAGGTCAGGGGTGGATTCCAGGTGTGTGGTTTTGCATTTGGAAGCTGTTGCTGTGAGCAGACAACATGGGGTCAAAGGAACTCTCAATTGAGGTGAAGCAGAACATCCTGAGGCTGAAAAAAAAGAAAAAATCCATCAGAAAGATAGCAGACATACTTGGAGTAGCAAAATCAACAGTTGGGTACATTCTGAGAAAAAAGGAATTGACTGGTGAGCTTGGGAACTCAAAAAGGCCTGGGCGTCCACGGATGACAACAGTGGTGGATGATCGCCGCATACTTAATTTGGTGAAGAAGAACCCGTTCACAACATCAACTGAAGTCCAGAACACTCTCAGTGAAGTAGGTGTATCTGTCTCTAAGTCAACAGTAAAGAGAAAACTCCATGACAGTAAATACAAAGGGTTCACATCTAGATGCAAACCATTCATCAATACCAAAAATAGACAGGCCAGAGTTAAATTTGCAGAAAAACACCTCAAGAAGCCAGCTCAGTTCTGGAAAAGTATTCTATGGACAGATGAGACAAAGATCAACCTGTACCAGAATGATGGGAAGAAAAAAGTTTGGAGAAGAAAGGGAACGGCACATGATCCAAGGCACACCACATCCTCTGTAAAACATGGTGGAGGCAACGTGATGGCATGGGCATGCATGGCTTTCAATGGCACTGGGTCACTTGTGTTTATTGATGACATAAGAGCAGACAAGAGTAGCCGGATGAATTCTGAAGTGTACCGGGATATACTTTCAGCCCAGATTCAGCCAAATGCTGCAAAGTTGATTGGACGGCGCTTCATAGTACAGATGGACAATGACCCCAAGCATACAGCCAAAGCTACCCAGGAGTTCATGAGTGCCAAAAAGTGGAACATTCTGCAATGACCAAGTCAATCTCCAGATCTAAACCCAATTGAGCATGCATTTCACTTGCTCAAATCCAGACTTAAGACGGAAAGACCCACAAACAAGCAAGACCTGAAGGCTGCGGCTGTAAAGGCCTGGCAAAGCATTAAGAAGGAGGAAACCCAGCGTTTGGTGATGTCCATGGGTTCCAGACTTAAGGCAGTGATTGCCTCCAAAGGATTTGCAACAAAATATTGAAAATAAAAATATTTTGTTTGGGTTATGTTTATTTGTCCAATTACTTTTGACCTCCTAAAATGTGGAGTGTTTGTAAAGAAATGTGTACAATTCCTACATTTTCTATCAGATATTTTTGTTCAACCCTTCAAATTAAACGTTACAATCTGCACTTGAATTCTGTTGTAGAGGTTTCATTTCAAATCCAATGTGGTGGCATGCAGAGCCCAACTCGCGAAAATTGTGTCACTGTCCAAATATTTCTGGCCCTAACTGTATTTCTATGCAGCTGTCATGCTCAGGTTAGGAGGGTTGCCGGACAGTCCATGCACTGCATTCAGATCTTAGTCTGATTTATTTGGCCGTCTGACTGCACCTTTAAGTCAGTGTCACATGATCGTATAAAAAAATTGTCAGTTTCTAATAGAAAACTCACGCAATTTTTTTCTCACTTATCATCCATGTGCTTTCCATATACAATTCGTTTTTTTTGCTCAGCAACTATTAATCATTTACAGGTTCTTATCTTACAGAATTGCAATGTATTCATACAAATCGGATGCCATACAAAAAAAAATATGAAAAAAAATCGCTCATCTGCACTGCTCCAATGAATAACATTGATCCGAGTGCTGTCTGTTTTTTATAAACAGCACTCGGACCAAAAATATGGTCATGTGAATGAGCCCGCAGTAGTAAACTTAACTTCACATCCAATATTCACAGAATTTAGAACTTTAGCGTTACCAATGTGCTGCTGTCCCATACGAGACCCTCTGTCACACAAGATTTTGGAGTAACACCGGCCTCTGAGCTTTGGTAGCAAATAGTGATGAGTGAACATGCTCTGATAAGTAGAGATGGGGGAACTCGAACTGTAAAGTTCAGCATCCGTACTGAAAACCTACTGTTCGAGCAGGGACACTGAACACGGACTTCACCAGAAAGTCCATGTTACTGTTCGAGTTCGGCCCCCCCGAACACCACCGGGTGATTGTCACGCTATCATGTGCATGACAGCGCGGTAAACACTGCTTTCTGAACCGTGGTAAAATCTTCATCGCCGGTCAGACATCTGCGGTTCCCACGCTGTCAAATGACAGAGTGAGCCCACAGCTGTGATCGGACGTATAAAGTTTACTTCTGGTCACTGGTGTCAGCTGATGGTTCTACTGCTCCAATCAGCCAGTGCCTGCTGCCGCTAATAACAGTGAGAGCAGGCGGTGGCTGATGGGAGTATTTGACAACCAGCCAAGCTAAAGCAGACAGCTGGGGCCTGGAATACTCAGGCTAGTAAGGGGCCATGGATACTGGCACCCCAGCCTAAAAACAGCAGCCCACAGCCGCCCAGAAAAGGCACATTGGATGCACCAATTCTGGCTCTTTGCCCGGCTCTTCCCACTTGAATTTCAGAGCGAAATGCGAGTCTGGGTGGGTCCCCCGTTAATTATCCTAAGGTAATTGTACCTATCTTTGTTCTCAGCTCACTAATAGGTGCTTGGTTGAATCACACATACAAACATCGGAGTTTATTAATTGAAATTTAGATATTCTATTTACTGTTGCAACTCTGCCACCTACCTATATAATGTATTACATTGTTATACACTGATGGAATTTTCTCCCTGATATGGTTTCTGGATTTAGATATTTGCACAATTGTATGTATGTATATGTGATAACTACTGTACTCACATGAAGCATACGTGTATACAAATGTTCATTGGTTATTTACATCTATTGACGGTTCTAATTAGCTGAGTGTACCTATAAGGCCGGGGTCACACTAGAGAGAAATGCTGGGCAATATATTACGTGACTGGGCAATATACCACGTGGCTCTGTGCTGTATACTACGTAGCTGGGCAATATACTACGTGGCTGGGCAATATACTACGTGACTGGGCAATATACTACGTGGCTCTGTGCTGTAGGCTGGGGTGCCAATATTCATGGCCCCTTACTAGCCTGAGTATACCAGGCCCCAACTGTCTGCTTTAGCTTGACTGGTTGTCAAATACTCCCATCAGCCACCAACTGCTCTCACTGCTATTAGCGGCAGCAGGCATTGGCTGATTGGAGCAGTAGAACCATCAGCTGACACCAGTGACCAGATGTAAACTTTATACGTCAGATCACAGCTGCAATATACTATGTACTGCACAGCCCACGTAGTATATTGCACAGCCCACGTAGTACATTGCACAGCCCACGTAGTACATTGCCCAGCCACGTAGTATATTGCCCAGTCATGTAGTATATTTATTTCATTAAATTACTTCATTCTTAATGTGTGTATGTATTTTTAACCCTTTCCTACTATTGGATTAATAAAGGATAGGTGTCTTATTGACATCTCTCCATTATTAACCAGGCTTAATGTCCCCTTACAATAGCAAGGTGGCATTAACCCCTTATTACTCCATATCCCACAGCTACAGGGGAGTGGGAAGAGAGTGGCTAAGTGCCAGAATAGGCGCATCTTACAGATGTGCCTTTTCTGTGGTGGCTGGGGGCAGATGTTTTTAGCCAGGGGGGCCAAGAACCATGGTCCCTCTCTAGGCTATTAATATCTGCCCTCAGTCACTGGCTTTCTCACTCTGGCGGAGAAAATTGCGCGGGAGCCCACGCCAGTTTTTTTAACCCTTTATTTTAACACCTAGAGCTCCAAAATTTTGCACACACAAACTACTAACATTATTAGTGAGGAATATGTAAAATATAACGGATATGAAATGGTTTACTGTATGTAAACCATGTCTCATATCCTGTCGGGCTTGGTAAGGAACTAGCAAAAGCCGCAATTGAATTACCGCCTTTTTTTTGCTATCTAGCTCTATGAAATATAAATATATATATATATGTGTCTCACTGATATATATATATATATATATATATACATATATATACACAGTACAGACCAAAAGTTTGGACATACCTTCTCATTTAAAGATTTTTCTGTATTTTCATGACTATCAAAAAATTGTACATTCACACTGAAGGCATCAAAACTATAAATTAACACATGTGGAATTATATACTTAACAAAAAAGTGTGAAACAACTGAAATTATGTCTTATGTTCTAGGTTCTTCAAAGTAGCCTCCTTTTGATTTGATGACTGCTTTGCACACTCTTTGCATTCTCTTGATGAGCTTCAAGAGGTAGTCACCGGGAATGGTCTTCCAACAATCTTGAAGGAGTTCCTAGAGATGCTTAGCACTTGTTGGCCCTTTTGCCTTCACTCTGCGGTCCAGCTCACCCCAAACGATCTCGATTGGGTTCAGGTCTGGTGACTGTGGAGGCCAGGTCATCTGGCATAGCACCCCACCACTCTCCTTATTGGTCAAATAGCCCTTACACAGCCTGGAGGTGTGTTTGAGGTCATTGTCCTGTTGAAAAATAAATGATGGTCCAACTAAACGCAAACCGGATGGAATAGCATGCCGCTGCAAGATGCTGTGGTAGCCATGCTGGTTCAGTATGCCTTCAATTTTAAATAAATCCCCAACAGTGTCACCAGCACCCCTACACCATCACACCTCCTCCTCTATGCTTCACGGTGGGAACCAGGCATGTAGAGTTCATCTGTTCACCTTTTCTGCGTCGCACAAAGACACGGTGGTTGGAACCAAAGATCTCAAATTTGGACTCATCAGACCAAAGCACAGATTTCCACTGGTCTAATGTCCATTCCTTGTGTTTTTTAGCCCAAACAAGTCTCTTCTGCTTGTTGCCTGTCCTTAGCAGTGGTTTCCTAGCAGCTATTTTACCATGAAGGCCTGCTGCACAAAGTCTCTTCTTAGTCTCCTCTCCATCTTGTTGTAGAGATGTGTCTGCTGCTAGAACTCTGTGTGGCATTGACCTGGTCTATAATCTGAGCTGCTGTTAACCTGCGATTTCTGAGGCTGGTGACTCGGATAAACTTATCCTCAGAAGCAGAGGTGACTCTTGGTCTTCCTTTTCTGGGGAGGCCCTCATGTGAGCCAGTTTCTTTGTAGTGCTTGATGGTTTTTGTCACTGCACTTGGGGACACTTTCAAGGTTTTCCCAATTTTTCGGACTGACTGACCTTCATTTCTTAAAGTAATGATGGCCACTCGTTTTTCTTTACTTAGCTGCTTTTTTCTTGCCATAATACAAATTCTGACAGTCTATTCAGTAGGACTATCAGCTGTGTATCCACCAGACTTCGGCACAACACAACTGATGGTCCCAACACCATTTATAAGGCAAAAAATGCCACTTATTAAACGTGAAAGGGCACACCTGTGAAGTGCAAACCATTACCGGTGACTACCTCTTGAAGCTCATCAAGAGAATACCAAGAGTGTGCAAAGCAGTCGTCAAAGCAAAAGGTGGCTACTTTGAAGAACCTAGAATATAAGACATAATTTCAGTTGTTTCACACTTTTTTGTTAAGTATATAATTCCACATGTGTTAATTCATAGTTTTGATGCCTTCAGTGTGAATGTACAATTTTCATAGTCATGAAAATACAGAAAAATCCTTAAATGAGAAGGTGTGTCCAAACTTTTGCTCTGTACTGTATATGTTTCCACGAATATTTGAGCCCATGGATCCATTATATGTCCATTTTGCAAGCCGGTGAGAAAATTTTGCCGTACAAATGCCATACGGATGACACACGGATACTTTTTGGAGAAAAAAAATTGCATCCTCGCATTGAATACGGATCACTGTCCAGGAACGTTTCTGCGTATCTCGGCCGTAAAAAATGGACCATATTTTTATACGTTAGGTTTGACCCAGGCCTAAAGTAGATCTCTGATTCAGAGAATTTTTTACATTCTCTATCAGGGTGTACCCACCTTTTTGTCTGTACCGGTGATATTTTTCTCACTTTTTACCTTGCTTGCTACACAAATGCCAAACATCTGGACACTAAATGTGGTTTAGGCACACCGTGGTGCTCAGAAGCGATGGGAGCATTTGAATTTCGGAGTGTAAAATTAGCTGGATTTCTTTTGGGAAGCGAGGAGTCACAGTACACTTCCAGAGCCTTTGTACCAACAGTAACGGGGAAGACCCCTATATTTCAGTTAACAGATGACAAACCTGAGTAGAGACTTACTTTTTTTGTGGATTGAGTTGAAGCTTTAATTGGGAATATTTTACATAGCATTTTGGATCACATTTAACCCGTGGTCTATGCTGAGTAATTTCATCTGGGTTTCCATCTAAATCTCTGAATGACATGATTCAGATGAAACTAAGAGGGATCCATTCACTATAATTAGGCAGCAGAGTTACTCTGGACTCCTTCTGGCCTCTGTTAAGTGGTGTCCTTTTTTCAGAGGTGCACAAAACTGTGGTCGACCTCGCTTTTATGCATGCTTAAAAAGAGGGACACCCCCAGATCATAGACTATTGTGTGAACATCTGCCTCATTATAGGTAATTCTACATCAGGGGCTTCATCTGAATCACATATTTCAGAGATTTAGACGGAAACCCCAGTGTAAGCGTTTGGCGTGGAATGCAGGATGAATGTGAACAGAGCCTTACTGCAATCTTCGGAAGGCAGAATGAACAAATCAACAACAGGTGAGGTGAAGAATTGGTTTTATTTATTTTTTATGCCATTTCTCATGCTGTTTAAGTGATTAGATTACTTTATTCTTTGAGTCGGTGCGATTACAGCGATACCATATTTATATAGCTTTTATATGTTTGGCTGCTAATGAGTCGCCCGTCAGGGCAGTGGGGTACTCGGTACTGGGTCCGGTCACAATTAAAGGGGTGACTCCCTCAGCGTCTCAGCACGCCACCAGCGCTCCAGGCAATAGAACGTGCACAGTGTGGGCACATCGTATGTCCAAGCAGCTTAATCTGCTCAGTCACGGTCTCCATTAGTGCCTCTGAAATTTGCCTCTACATATAGTGTCAGCATACTCATGCATCTGGTTATATGTCCAGATCCTACGCTCCAGATAAACTTGCTCTGAGGAAGGTCCACAAAGGACCGAAAACGTTTAGCAAGATACGAACTACAGCTGATCTGTTTGTCCTGATGCAAAATAAATGACTTTATTTTCTACAAGCATTATTGAGTGCCAAGTTTTTTGATACAGACAATTAAAGGGGTGGTCACGGTGGCAGCGACCCCGTCCATGGCCCTGGGCGCCCAAGTAAAAGGGATGGTCTTTAAAGGGGTTGTGGAAATAAAGAAAGTTCATGACGCCACCTGTGGCTCTCGGTCAGAGGTGACCGCCGCTGCTTAAAGGGGTCCTCTAGGGGCAATGGTGCTGCAGCAAAGATGGTGTTGCTTCCCTCAGGTAAATTGTTGTCCCCAGGGCTCCCGATGCGCTTGGCAGGGATGGTGAATGTCGGCACACAAATGGAGGACACAGGGTTGCAGTCTTTATTTGGTTTACTGGTGTTAAACAGCCTCAGGCCAGGGTACCGGCAACAGGTAAAGATGGAGTCCAGGCAGCCCGAAGACAGGTCGAAATCCCCTTGACAGGTCAGTTTGGGAGCCTTCCACTATGCGCTGGTCTGTGGTCCCTTGCTGCCTATAGCTCTCTAACAAGGTCCTCTTTCTTCTTTCAGTACCTGCACGGTAGGCAAGAGCCATCTCTTTGGGGTCTCTGTCAACGGTGACTCCGGACTCTGATTGCTGCTGTACCTCAGGTATTATGTGGGCAAGTCCCTTTTAGTTTCCTGCCCTCCGGTTCTGCCATGGGACCTGTAGTTCCTCACAACCTTGGGCTCCCAGTGCCCGGTTTCTGCGCTCAGCTTAGAGAGGCCCAGTAGCACTCCTCCTCTAGCTCTTAAGTCCTTCTGTGCTCCTTCACTGTCTGCTAACAACTGTTAACTGTCTGCTTATCTGCACCAGACTAACTGACTCCTCCTCCAGACCAGGATGTATATAGGGAAGTTCCCCTTAAACTGTGTTTAGAGCAACCCCTTCTGGCCTGGAGTCAGAAAATGTTGCATGTAAGATTACCTGCCGAAGGGATCACTCCTGTCTCCAGGCATGGCATTATCCTCCCCGAGAGGAAAGCAATACCACTGTGGTACCTGAACTCCTGGGGTGCCACATCCACACCTCCCCCCCCCCCCCCCCTGCTAAATTCAGTACTCCCAGACTGGGAAAAGAAAACATAAACAAACAGGTTAGGAAACGTGCTAAACATATTGAAAAACATTTCAACAGGCTAAACAGGTACAAACTTTTTCTTCTCTTACGGGAGGCATTTTGCTTAAACGTTGTAAACTTATTTACAAAAGTACAACTGGTCTTATACCAGGGTGTCCTTGTTCACTAACAACAGGACCGATGCGGGGGACCTGTTATAAACCCCCAACGTAGATCAGCCCCGCAAGACGGTTTTGCTTCAGGTCTGTGAACAAACAAGGCCCTACCCACGCTGGTAATGCGGGTAGAACCAAGGGTGCACTTAGGAGGTGCCAACTATTTACAGTGACAGTTTTTGGGCAATTCACCTTCCATTACCCTATTGTCCATCTAAAGGTTGTTTACAGCAGTCCCTGTAACGGGCTGGGATCTGACCTCTAGTACTACGGTAGATCTACGCAGCTCCTGGTATAACATGTCTGCTGTTGCTGTTGTGAACCCACTAGTGTCTGTGCTACTTGTAGGCCTGTATTGTATTGGCAAATTGGGCAAATGTCTGCGACTTCTTAGATTCACTAAGGGTCTGACAGATTCACTGATAGCAGAGGGTGGATTCTCTGGTTCCACTGCTGGTGTGACATCTGTTACTTGAGCATGCTGGTCTAGAGTCTCCTGTTGTATTGGTATTTCCAATTGGGGATAATTCAAAACAGGCACCACTGTGGCTTGATGCACTTGAGTCCAAGACTGAGGAAAATCTCCAAGAACAGTATGGATGTAATGATCTAGACTAGAACAGAGAGTGGACCCTCTGGACCGTGGGTAGACCTACCCCTGGGCGAGCGTACCTAGAGAAGAACCGACCCCTATACAGGGACCGTCAGGGGCAGGCCCAGAGGTCACTTACCCACGGTGGAAGTACCGAGAGGGACGGCTCCTAGGAGAAGACACGGAAGGCACAGAAGGAACACCTGGGAGACTGGAAACACTGGAGGCAGGACTCCGGCTAAAGCAAAGGACTGTGGAAACAAACAAAAGGAAGGAGTAAGAAAACTAGGCAAAACAGAAAAGGGAAACTAATGGAACAAGGGATGAAAACAGAGAGGAACGGAATCCGACACGGAATCAGAGGAACTGAGACCAAAACTCAAGCACAGGAGAGGAGCCAGAAGCACAGACTATGCTATGACAAACAGGCAACGAGGCACAGGGGAGGCTGCCTTTTATAGCAAAGGCAAAGGTAGAGATTGGTTGAGGCTTCACTGACCTTGGACCCTAGGAAGTAGTATTGGGTACAATGCGCCTGCGCCTATTGAGAAAACCAGAGCGCCTGCGCAGGGTTAGCATACCTCCAGCGACAGAAGACCCCGGAAGTGAAGAGGAGACTGTGAGATGCCCAAACCCGGAAGTGGAACGCCGGGAGCGCGCCGCTGCAGGGGGAGAGACAGAGCGACGGGAGCGCGCAGCAGCCCGAGCAGGCACCCCAGCAGGAGAGGAAGAACGGACGCGCCCGGACCCAGCACAACGAGCGCGGCGAGCAGCAGCAGCGGTAACAGTACCCCCTTCCTTACAACCCCCCTTACGTAAACGGGCAAAAAATTTGTTAATAATACGAAGGGCTTCAATGTTTTCAAAAGGCTCCCAAGATCTCTCCTCAGGACCAAAACCCTTCCAATCAACCAAGAAAAAATCCTTTCCACAAATTTTCTTAACCGCTAGGATATCCTTCACAACGAAAATATTATCTGCACTGACTGGTTGCGAGGAAGAACTAGACGGAGGATGGAAGTGGTTAAAGATAACTGGTTTGAGAAGAGAGACATGAAAGGTATTGGGAATACGGAGCGAGGCAGGTAACTTCAGCTTGTAGGCGACATCGTTGACTCGACGCAGAATCTCAAAAGGACCAATGTAGCGTGGACCAAGCTTATAGGAGGGAATCTTGAGTCTGATGTATTTTGAAGAAAGCCAGACTTTGTCACCGGGTAAAAAAGGAGGAGAATCTAAGCGCTTCTTGTCAACTTGCCTCTTCATTCTTAAGGATGCTCTATCGAGCGACATCTTAACCTCACCCCAGATCGTAGAAAACTTGCGAGCTGAAGAGTCTGCTGCTGGAACTCCGGAGACAGAAGAGACTGGTAGGGGCAAACCAGGATGCAGACCAAACACTACAAAGAAAGGAGTCTTCGCTGAGGCTTCACTGGAATGGTTATTGAAAGCAAACTCAGCCCAAGGAAGCAGATTGACCCAATCACTATGATGAGCATTGGTGAAGTGTCGCAGATAGGCGGCTAAAGTCTGGTTAGTCCGCTCTGCTTGACCGTTAGTTTGAGGGTGGTAGGCGGAAGAAAAGTCCAGAGATACTTTAAGGAGTTTGCACAGAGTTCTCCAGAATCGAGAGGTAAATTGTGCTCCTCTGTCAGACACGATATGAAGAGGGAAGCCATGGAGTCTGAAAATGTTCCGGATAAAAATCTTTGCCAACTCAGGAGCAGAAGGTAAACCGGGTAGCGAAATGAAGTGAGCCATTTTAGAGAACCGGTCTACTACGACAAGGATGACGGTACAACCGGAGGAACTTGGTAGGTCAGTAATGAAATCCATGGCAATATGCTGCGAAGGTACAGACGGAACCGGTAGAGGAAGGAGATTGCCAAAAGGTAACTGTCTGGGTACTTTGTTCCTGGCACAGGAAGGACAAGATGCGACAAATTCTTTGACATCTTGGCGTAGAGTAGGCCACCAATAATACCGCGAGATGAGGAGGAAAGTCTTCTTAGAACCCACATGTCCAGCCAATTTAGAAGAATGTCCCCAGGACAACACTCTCACTTTGTCGCAGTCTGAGACGAGGGTTTTACCAGGTGGTGGAGAAAACATCTGTAGCGGCGCCACAGTTATGATCTTGGAGGGGTCTATTATGTATGCTGGCTGTTCTTCCGTATCCGGCGGCTGAAAGGACCTGGACAGTGCATCCGCTTTAAGATTCTTGTTGCCGGGTCGAAAGTGTAACTCAAATTCGAAACGGGCAAAAAATAGAGACCATCTGGCCTGTCGAGGATTTAGTCTTTGCGCAGTTTGCAGATACGCAAGGTTTTTATGATCGGAGTAGATTACGAATGGATGTACAGATCCTTCTAACAGATACCTCCACTCTTCCAAAGCCAATTTGATAGCTAATAACTCACGATCACCAATGGTATAGTTTCGTTCGGAAGTCGAAAAACACTTAGAATAAAAACCGCAGGGAACCACCCGCCCTTCTGAAGTCTTTTGCGAGAGCACAGCTCCAGCTCCCGTAGAAGAAGCGTCTACCTCCAGAATGAAGGGTTTATTAACTTCAGGATGATGCAAGACTGGAGCGGAGGAAAAAGACTTCTTAAGAGACTCGAAGGAATCTTCTGCTTCCGGAGTCCATACTTTCGAGCTGGAACCTTTACGGGTGAGAACGGAAAGAGGTTGGATTACAGACGAGAAGTGCGGAATGAATTGTCTATAATAATTGGCAAACCCAATAAATCGTTGGATGGCTTTTATTCCACAGGGTTGCGGCCAATTGAGTATGGCACTCACTTTCTCAGGATCCATCCTAAGACCAGGATCCGAGATGATGTATCCTAGAAACGGCAAGGAGGTCTGTTCGAACAGACATTTCTCGTACTTGGCAAACAGGTGGTTCTCTCTTAGACGTTGCAAGACTTTGCGAACACTTCTTCGATGAGACGGAAGATCGGTGGAAAAAACAAGAATGTCATCCAGATACACCACAACACACGAGTAAAGAAGATCTCTGAATATATTGTTGACGAATTCTTGAAAAACAGCGGGGGCGTTGCAAAGGCCAAATGGCATAACCAAATATTCGTAGTGGCCGTCTCGAGTGTTAAAAGCGGGAATGAGAGGCAGAGGGTACCTGTTTTTGACCGTAATATTGTTCAACCCTCGATAGTCAATACAAGGACGTAAAGAACCATCTTTTTTCTTCACAAAGAAAAAACCCGCTCCGGCAGGAGAGGAAGATTTTTGGATGAACCCTTTAGCCAGATTCTCCTTAATGTACTCAGACATAGACTGGGTCTCAGCTGCCGACAAAGGGTAGATTCTTCCTCTAGGTGGAGAACAACTGGGAAGGAGATCAATCGGGCAATCATAAGGCCGGTGTGGAGGAAGACTCTCAGCCTCTTTCTTGTTGAAGACGTCCGCGTAGGACCAGTAAGGAGTTGGTAATCCTTCAGGAACACAAGCAGATAGAGACAGCAGAACTGGGCGAACCGACCGTAGACATCGAAAATGACAAGTAGGCCCCCATCGCAAGACATCTCCAGTACGCCAATTAAGAGTAGGTTCATGTACTCGGAGCCACGGAAGTCCAAGCAATAATGCATGAGAAAGATTCGGTAGAACATAGAGAGCAATTTTCTCATGGTGAAGAGCCCCAATCTGTATCTCCACCTCCTCAGTAATCAACGAGATAGTCTCCCGTAAGGGTCTCCCATCCACCGAAGCTATTAAACGAGGAGAGTCCAAAGAGCAAACTGGAATGCGAAGCCTCCGAACCGCGTCAAGACTGATAAAATTACCTGCCGCGCCCGAATCCACATACGCAGTCTCAGAGAAACGACCCTGATTGGAAATAAGTAAAACAGAAAGGGTTAAAGGTTGGGAGGAAGCTGGAACACCTAGGGAGGCCTCTCTTACCTGTCCTAGGCGGAGAAGTTTTCCGGTCTCTCCGGACAGCTACGCAGCAAATGAGCGGCACTCCCACAATAAAAGCAGAGACCCTGGGTACGCCTCTCCCTGCGGCGTTGCTCCGCCATCCTTACTCGATCCACTTGCATGGGTTCAGGTGAAGAAGAGGAAGAAGAAGCTGTGGCGGGAACTCGAGGGCTGCTGAACCGACGGGGAGGAGTAGAGACATTAGACCTCCTAGCACAAGCAGACTCTCGAGAACGCTCTTGAAAGCGAAGATCAATACGTGTAGCGAGAGAGATAAGATCCTCCAGAGTGGTTGGAGTATCTCGTCCAGTGAGCTCGTCCTTAATACGGCTAGACAGGCCCCGCCAAAAAGCGCCCACTAGAGCCTCATTATTCCATCCCAGTTCCGACGCTAAGGTACGGAAGCGGATGGCATACTGTCCGACTGATAGGGAACCCTGACGTAAATTAAAAAGAGACTCAGTTATTGAAGCTAAACGTCCGGGCTCGTCAAAAACCTTATGGAAGGTCTCAAGGAAGTCATCCAAATGGGAGACTATGGGATCATCCCGCTCCCACAAGGGATTAATCCAGGCCAAAGCCTGTTGTGAATTCTGTTGTTGGGCTCCCTCCTGTGGTCATGAATGGTACTTCGTCTGGCTCTGTCCATGGACTTTCTCTGGTGGCTGTGGGTGTTTCTGAGTTTCCTTCCACAGGTGACGAGGTTAATTCGTTAGCTGGCTGCTCTATTTAACTCCACTTAGATCTTTGCTCCATGCCACCTGTCAATGTTCCAGTATTGGTCTAGTTCACTCCTGGATCGTTCTTGTGACCTGTCTTCCCAGCAGAAGCTAAGTGACTGCTTGTTTTTCTCTGGTTTGCTATTTTTCTGTCCAGCTTGCTATTTTGATTGTTGTCTTGCTTGCTGGAAGCTCTGGGACGCAGAGGGAGCGCCTCCGCACCGTGAGTCGGTGCGGAGGGTCTTTTTGCGCCCTCTGCTTGGTCTTTTTGTAGGTTTTTGTGCTGACCGCAAAGCTACCTTTCCTATCCTCAGTCTGTTCAGTGAGTTGGGCCTCACTTTGCTTAATCTATTTCATCTCTGTGTTTGTATTTTCATCTTTACTCACAGTCATTATATGTGGGGGGCTGCCTTTTCCTTTGGGGAATTTCTCTGAGGCAAGGTAGGCTTTATTTTTCTATCTTTAGGGCTAGCTAGTTCCTTAGGCTGTGCCGAGTTGCATAGGGAGCGTTAGGAGCAATCCACGGCTATTTCTAGTGTGGTTGATAGGATTAGAGATTGCGGCCAGCAGAGTTCCCACGTCCCAGAGCTCGTCCTATATTATCAGTAACTATCAGGTCATTCCGTGTGCTCTTAACCACCAGGTCCATTATTATCTTAACCACCAGGTCCATTATTGTCCTGCCCACCAGGTCATAACAAAAGCCTCCCCCTCCAAATGAGACACTATAAACGCTACTCTGGCACGTTCAGTAGGGTACTGCTGGGGCAGAAGCTCGAAATGGAGACGACATTGATTCAAAAACCCTCTGCAGAGTTTGGGATCGCCACTATACCGGGGAGGTTTACCCAGACGAGGAGGAAGATGAGAGGTTAGAGTAGAGGCGGAATCCAGAGAAGATGCTTGAGCGGAGGTAATAGGAGCCGACTGTAAGCTAAATAGGCGATCATCAATAGATGCCATATAACTCAGCATGCGGGTCTGAGTATCCCGCTGTTGGGATAGTTCCTGCTGTATGCTCGCCAGCTGGGCGGCATTCACTGGATCAGCAGTTTGCAGGGAAGTTAAGCGTGACTCCATGGTCTTCATGAAGGCCATAATGCGTTGCTGGTTATCGCGCAAAAGAGCCAGCTCCTTCTGGGCTGAAAAGGGTGTACTAGTGGGGTCCATGGCCTGTTTGTACTATAACGATCTAGACTAGAACAGAGAGTGGACCCTCTGGACCGTGGGTAGACCTACCCCTGGGCGAGCGTACCTAGAGAAGAACCGACCCCTATACAGGGACCGTCAGGGGCAGGCCCAGAGGTCACTTACCCACGGTGGAAGTACCGAGAGGGACGGCTCCTAGGAGAAGACACGGAAGGCACAGAAGGAACACCCGGGAGACTGGAAACACTGGAGGCAGGACTCCGGCTAAAGCAAAGGACTGTGGAAACAAACAAAAGGAAGGAGTAAGAAAACTAGGCAAAACAGAAAAGGGAAACTAAGGGAACAAGGGACGAAAACAGAGAGGAACGGAATCTGACACGGAATCATAGAAACTGAGACCAAAACTCAAGCACAGGAGAGGAGCCAGAAGCACAGACTATGCTATGACAAACAGGCAACGAGGCACAGGGGAGGCTGCCTTTAATAGCAAAGGCAAAGGTAGAGATTGGTTGAGGCTTCACTGACCTTGGACCCTAGGAAGTAGTATTGGGTACAATGCGCCTGCGCCTATTGAGAAAACCAGAGCGCCTGCGCAGGGTCAGCATACCTCCAGCGACAGAAGACCCCGGACGTGAAGAGGAGACTGTGAGATGCCCAAACCCGGAAGTGGAACACCAGGAGCGCGCCGCTGCAGGAGGAGAGACAGAGCGACGAGAGCGCGCAGCAGCCTGAGCAGGCACCCCAGCAGGAGAGGAAGAACAGACGCGCCCGGACCCAGCACAACGAGCGCGGCGAGCAGCAGCAGCGGTAACAATGGATTCTCATTTCCTTTTCTTCCATAGGTTGAGAAGTACTTGGTTTTTTTTCCTTGTCTCTCAGTTTATAAGGGTTTTTATTTTAAGATGATCTTTAGATACCGCAGTCGAGGTTTCTCCTCCATCTTTGCTTATTAGACACACTTTAGTATTATCAAAGTTTGATGGTAAGATGGTATGTGGTTCTGCTTCCCACTGGTCATCAAGTTTATGCATTCTCCTTTTTCGCTTTAGAACTTGTTCACCTGGTGACAAAGGAATTGCAGGGGCATGTTGATTTTAGTTCCTCTCTTGTTTTGGTCTTGCCTGGGACAAGCTTCTTTCTACACACTCTTGTACTTGGCGGTATCTCCGTTGTCGCTCAGTATCCCAATCTGCATCTGGTGAGGTTGTTTCTGGTGTTAGAACTCCCATTTCAAGATCAACAGGTAATTTGCTAGATCTTCCTCTCATCAAGTAAGCTGGAGTGCAGTTGGTGGAATTCACTGGATTGTGATTGTACAGATCTACTAAGTCTGGCAACTTTTCTGGCCATAAGTTGCTTTCTTCCAAAGGCAAGGTCTTCGGTAAGTCGACTACCACTTGTTCATCTTTTCACACATGCCATTTGTTTGTGGGTGGCACGGGGTTGTTCTTATCTTCTTACACTCGTACAGGTTGCAGAACTCCTGAAATACTTTGGCTTCCAAGGCTGGGCCTTGGTCGGTGAGTACCTTTTCAGGGTATCATTGTGGTCGACAAAAGCGTTATTGGAAGGCTTTGGCTTCCGTCTTCTCTGTCTGGTCCTTGACCTGAACAACTACCAGGAATCTGGAGTAATGGTCTACAATGGTCACAGCATAGACTTAGCCTGACCGCTTGGAGTTAGCTTCACGTGGTCTAAGGCCACCAGTTCAAGTGGCTGTTTGGTGACTATGGGCTGTAGGGGAGGCCTCTGGCTGTCACGGTCCTTTCTGCGCAGGTTGCATAGGCCACACTCTCTGCACCACTTTTCGATGGCTTTTCTCATGCCAATCCAGTAAAACCTTCCACATAACAGGATGTCTAACTTCTTCCATCTGAAGTGTCCTACTCCAACGTGGTATGCTTCCAGAACCATTGGCGCATCTTGTCTCAGGACCACTATATGCCAGACCAACTCGTGAGTGCGTGGGTCAATATTCCTCCAACACAGCTTACCATTGTAGATGAACAATTTGCCCTTCTCCTTCCATAGCTGTTGAATCTCTTGTGGATCATCTGGACCAGGGTGTGAATCTGCTTGCGTTAGCAGCTCTTTTACCAGACAGACTGCTGGGTCAGTATCCTGTGTCTCTGCCCATCCATGGATGGGCAATGGGTTCAGCGTGGCTTCTTGCTTGTTATTGCGCTTGTTCCTAACATAATGGGAATACTGAGTCGCCCCGGAGCGATGGAAAGCTGGTAACTCAATCTCATCAAGTGCTTCTGGATCTTCTCCCATTTCTGGTAAACTGGGCATCCTGGACAGCGCATCGGCATTTGCATTCTTGTGCCCTGCACGGTACATGATAGTGAATTCAGAGTTGGACAACCGGGCCATCCATCGCTGCTCCAATGCACCTAGTTTTGCCGTCTCCAGGTGTGTCAGCGGGTTGTTGTCCATGAAAACTGTGAATCTTGCTGCGGCGAGGTAGTGTTTGTAGCGCTCTTGTACTGCCCAGACTATGGTGAGGAACTCCAACTTGAAGAAACTGTAGTTTTCAGGGTTCCTTTCAGTGGGACGAAGCTTCCTGCTGGCATAGGCAATTACTCTTTCTTTGCCTTTCTGCACCTGGGACAACACTGCTCCCAATCCCACATTGCTGGCATACGTGTACAGCACAAACGGTTGGTCATAGTCAGGGTAAGCCAGTACCTCATCTCCCATGAGAGCCAACTTCAACCGAGTGAAGGATCCTTCCAGCCTGTCATTCCACTCAAACGGAGGGCCCTTGCTCTTGGTCTTCTTGGATTGGCCCACTAACAGGTCTTGCAGGGGGGTGGCTATCTTAGTGAAGTCCATAATGAACCTTCGGTAGTAGCCTACCAACCCGAGGAACTGCTGGACTTCGTGGATGTTGCTGGGCTTCGGCCAGTCCTTGATCACGGTGACCTTGTCAAGGTCTGGTGCCACTCCTTTAGAGCTTACCATATGGCCCAGGTACTGCACTTTGGGCTTTAACAGATGACACTTAGATGGTTTTACCTTCAGGCCAAAGTTAGACAGAGCTTCAAACACCTTGGCCAGGTGTTTCAGGTGGTCTTCATAGGTCTTGGAGAAGATGATGACATCATCCAGCTACAACAGGACGGTTTAAAAATTCTTGTGCCCGAGACACCACTCCATCATCCTCTGGAATGTTCCTGGCGCATTGCACAGTCCGAACAGCATGTAGTTGAATTCAGAGAGACCCATCGGTGTCGTGAAGGCAGCCTTTTCTTTATCCGCCTCTGCTACGGGAACCTGCCAATACCCACTAGTGAGATCCAAGGTGGAGAAATAGTTAGCAGATTTTAAAGCAGTTAATGACTCTTCGATTCTGGGCAACGGGTATGCATCCTTGTGTGTAATGTGGTTTATTTGCCTGTAATCAATACACATCCTCATTGTGCCATCCTTTTTCCTGACGAGGAATAATGGCGCTGCCCAGGGGCTACAACTATCTCTGATTACCCCAGCCTCCTTCATCTCCCGTAACATACTCTTGGCACATTGTTAGTGAGCTTGAGTTACAGGCCGGTACCTTTCTTTAATGGGTGGATGACCTCCATTGGGGATATGATGTTGAACCCCTTTTACCTGACCTGCCCAAAATCTAGTGGGTGTTTGCCGAATACCCGCTCATACTCATGGATCACCTGGTAAGCCCCTTGTTTTTGGTGTGATGGGGTAGAATCAGTGCCCACGTGTAATTTCTGACACCAATCCTCCAACTGTCCTGCAGAGCCATTGTCTTCTTCCTGGTTGGGCGGGACCAAGGGTTCTGTTGCCTGTATTGCATTATTATTAACAGTAAACAGTTTAGCAAGTGTGGCATATCTGGGTAAGTGGATCTCTTTCTCTCCACAGTTAAGGACACACACTGGTACCCTCCCCTTGTGGACATCAACCACCCCCCTGGCTGTCAGGATGGTGGGCCTACTGTCTGAATACACAGCTACCAGGGCCTGGTAGTCTTTACCTCTGAGGTCTATTGCTGCCCAACATCATATTAACATTTCACTCCTGGGGGGTATTGCAATGGGGATCGGATCACTCACTGTGACACGTCCAATTTCTCCACCAGACAATTCTACCTGTTGTCTCTGCACCAGGGCTCTAATTTCTTTTTGCAGGACACGTTGTTTACTAGAGCCAGCAGTTTCGGCCACCTGTTGTAACAAGACAATAACCTGAGCAAGACAGTTTTCTATAACATTAGTACTTAAGGTCATCATAGGGTTACATTCTCATCAGTCAATATAAATAATCACCAGTCCTTGGGCCTTCAATTCTACCCACCCCACCTTAATGGTTACCTCCTTGTACCCCACTTGTGGCAAAGGCTGACCATTACTGGCTACTATTGTCAAATCATTATCTGGGCCACGGGTAATATCAGAGTCTGCCCAATAACATTTATAGAGAATGTAAGGCATAGTCATCACTCGAGAGCCGGTGTCCAGTAAAGCATTCATCGAGATACCGTTGATCACAATAGGGAGGACAGGTCGTCCTCCGATGTACTTGGCTCGCCAGTTTTGTGGGCCTGGTCATCTTACTCCTGGGGGTTGGCCCTCAGCCCCAGGGGTCGCTCATTTAAATGGCAGAACCTTGCGATGTGCCCCACCTGATTGCAGCGGCGGCAGATGGGTCATTCGTCATGATGGTGATGATTGCGGTCGTTGTCTCTTCCTCTGATCGGTGGGATCCCCTTGTGTCGTCGCCAGGGGATGTCCTCCGGACGGGAAGCCAGCTTGGTTTTCTCCTTTGGGGACTGGATGCCTATTGGGCACTGTGCAGTTGGGCTGAGCTTCATGCAGCACCCGGATGGCACTGTCTTTAAATTGTGCAAAGTCCAGGTCTGGGTTTTGCAAGGCCAGGATGCGCAGCTGTGTCCTGTGGGTGCTGGACAGGAGCCCCTCAATTAACTGTTCCTTTAATAGTTTGTCTCCATCCTGCATGCTATTAGGGTCAACCTGTTTAATGGCCCGTAGTGCCTCTGGCAGATTGAGGGCATAGACCCGTATGCTATCCTGGGCTCCTTCTTTGCACCCGAAAAACCTCATTTTGATTTCTGCAGCAGTACGGGTGTCAAAAGTGGTTTTAAGTCTGGCAAATATCTGCTGCACCGTTCCTTTTTCCATATCTGGCCAGGATTTTACTTCTCTTAGTGCCGCGCCAATTAGTTGGCCAGTTAGGATGCTGACCTTTTGATGTTCTGTCAGGGGATAGACCTCAAATAGGCTGCAGAGCCTTTCCTTAAAGTCACTGAGTGTATTGGACTCCCCAGAATATTGTGGAAGCCACGCCGCTCCTGGTATATAGGGCATGGATAGCGTCATTATGGGAGCGGTTACTGCGGTGGGGTCCAGCCGGCTTGTAGGAGCTGCAGGAATTACTGGACCTGCGGCTCCGACCACCGCGGGGTCTGGGGGCATCACCGGGCCTGCGGCTGCGACCGCCACCAATTCTCCTCCCAGGTCAGGCATGTCCCCTTTCCCTTTGCTAACCTTGCAGGGCTGAAATCTTGCCACCGGAGTCTGCAGCGGTTAATCTTGTGCGCAGTTAGTCACTCTTTCCGATCCTCCGTCCAGGACTTTGCAGCATCTTCACTTGCGGTTCTCCTGCACGGCGTCCTCACTTGCGGGTCTCACTTCAGGCTGTGCCCACAGTGGCACACCCCTCTTTTCCTGTGCTTCTCGGGGCATTCTTTCTGGCTGCTGTTGGCAGTTATTTTGAAAACACAGTGCGCACACCATGTGACTTAGTTATAGCGGCAGTTATGGCGATGTTTTGATGGCGATGTTTTAGAAACCCATTAAAGTCTCTGGCACACAACTCAATAAAGTCTCTCTTTTAAGCACAGTCTCTAAGGCACACAAGACCCGTTTGAAATTGCCTGCGGAAAAGGAGTCCAGGTAGGCTGACTCGACAAAACAAATGTCGCCACAGGAGCCTGATATTGTTAGGCGATGGAGAGGAGTGATTCTTGCCCAAAGTAGCATCTATTACAAACCCTAGGCACTGGTGTTTCCCAGTTTATCGGGTATTTCCTGACGGGCTAGCTCATCCTTGATTCACCCGGAGTGGCCCTGTCAGAAGGCTGCCACAGAGCATCATTATTGCAAGTGAGTTGAACGTCAGGGTACGAAAACGAAATGCATACTGGTGCACTGTGAGGTTACCCTGATGTAACGTGAGTAGAGAAGATGCTGTAGAAGATGTGCGGCCCGGCTTGTCGAAGACCTTACAGAAGGCCTCTAGAAAGAACTGGTGGTTCAACACCAAAGGACCCACTCTCTCCCACAGAGGGCTGAGGCATGTCAGGGCTTCACCAGAGAGATGGCACATGATGAAAGCTACTTTGGACCGATCCAAGATGAACTGATGAGCCAGGAGCTCAAAGTGCAATGTGCACTGGTTGATGAACCTCTGACACAAGGCAGGGTCTCCGCTATAGCGTGGACTAGCAGACAGATGAAGTCCGGAACCAGGTACATAGCTGGCAGACTGAGGAGTCACAGCCATAGTAGCTGAAGCCTGGGTATATGTAGATGCAGCCTGAGTAGCCAATGTAAACCCAAAAGAATATTCACCAAACAGATAATAAATCAATTATATTATTATTTTAAAAAGCGAATGACAATATACATGATAAAAACAGGAATTTTTATTAAAATAAAATATATATAAAAATTAGATATAAAAGAAACACAATGATTAAACCTGTATGTGGGGAGCAGGGTATGTCAAATCAATTGATACAAATAAATGATATATATTTAAGGAAAATAAAAATACATTATATATTAACTAATATTATAAATTCCATTAAACTAATTACAATTAATGGCTGGCAAAAAGTAAATTAAATACATATGTAAATGATAACACTCCATAATAAACAAAGTGCAATAGCGGTCATAAGTAATATACCATATATATTCGAATATAAGCCGACTCGAGTATAAGCCGAGACCCCTAATTTTGCCACAAAAACTGGGAAATCTTAATGACTCGAGTATAAGGGTACCGTCACACTATACGATTTACCAACGATCACGACCAGCGATACGACCTGGCCGTGATCGTTGGTAAGTCGTAGTGTGGTCGCTGGAGAGCTGTCACACAGACAGCTCTCCAGCGACCAACGATGCCGAGGTCCCCGGGTAACCAGGGTAAACATCGGGTTACTAAGCGCAGGACCGCGCTTAGTAACCCGATGTTTACCCTGGTTACCAGCGTAAAAAAAAACAAACACTACATACTTACATTCCGGTGTCTGTCCCTTGCCGTCTGCTTCCCGCACTCACTGACTGCCGGCCGTAAAGTGAAAGCACAGCACAGCAGTGACGTCACCGCTGTGCTCTGCTTTCACTTTACGGCCGGCAGTCAGTGAGTGCGGGAAGCAGACAGCAAGAGACCTGACGGACACCGGAATGTAAGTATGTACTGTTTTTTTTTTTTACATTTACGCTGGTAACCAGGGTAAACATCGGGTTACTAAGCGCGGCCCTGCGCTTAGTAACCCGATGTTTACCCTGGTTACAAGCGAACGCATCGCTAGATCGGTGTCACACACCGATCTAGCGATGACAGTGGGAGATCCAGCGACGAAAGAATGTTCCAAACGATCTGCTACGACGTACGATTCTCAGCAGGATCCCTGATCGCTGCTGCGTGTCAAACACAGCGATATCGTATGGATATCGCTGGAACGTCACGAATCGTACCGTCGTAGCGACAAAAGTGCCACTGTGTGACGGTACCCTAAGCCTAGGGTGGAAAATGCAACAGGTACTGGTAAATTTCAAAAATAAAAATAGATACCAATAAAAGTAAAATTAATTGAGATATCAGTAGTTTAAGTGTTTTTGAATATCTATATTGACTCAGGAGCCCCATATAATGCTCCATAAAGTTTATGATGGGCCCCATAAGATGCTCCATATTAAAATATGCCCCATATAATGCTGCACAAATGTTGATTATGGCCGCGTAAGATGCTCCATACAGACATTTGTCCCATACAATGCTGCACAAATGTTGATTATGGCCCAATAAGATGCTCCATAGACACATTTGCCCCATATAATGCGCCACAAATGCTGATTATTGCCCCATAAGATGCTCCATAGACACATTTGCCCCATATAATGCTCCACAAATGCTGATTATGGCCCCATAAGATGCTCCATAGAGATACAGGTCCTTCTCAAAAAATTAGCATATAGTGTTAAATTTCATTATTTACCATAATGTAATGATTACAATTAAACTTTCATATATTATAGATTCATTATCCACCAACTGAAATTTGTCAGGTCTTTTATTGTTTTAATACTGATGATTTTGGCATACAACTCCTGATAACCCAAAAAACCTGTCTCAATAAATTAGCATATTTCACCCATCCAATCAAATAAAAGTGTTTTTTAATAACAAACAAAAAAACAATCAAATAATAATGTTCAGTTATGCACTCAATACTTGGTCGGGAATCCTTTTGCAGAAATGACTGCTTCAATGCGGCGTGGCATGGAGGCAATCAGCCTGTGACACTGCTGAGATGTTATGGAGGCCCAGGATGCTTCAATAGCGGCCTTAAGCTCATCCAGAGTGTTGGGTCTTGCGTGTCTCAACTTTCTCTTCACAATATCCCACAGATTCTCTATGGGGTTCAGGTCAGGAGAGTTGGCAGGCCAATTGAGCACAGTAATACCATGGTCAGAAACCATTTACCAGTGGTTTTGGCACTGTGAGCACGTGCCAGGTCGTGCTGAAAAATGAAATCTTCATCTCCATAAAGCATTTCAGCCGATGGAAGCATGAAGTGCTCCAAAATCTCCTGATAGCTAGCTGCATTGACCCTGCCCTTGATGAAACACAGTGGAACAACACCAGCAGCTGACATGGCACCCCACACCATCACTGACTGTGGGTACTTGACACTGGACTTCAGGCATTTTGGCATTTCCTTCTCCCCAGTCTTCCTCCAGACTCTGGCACCTTGATTTCCGAATGACATGCAAAATTTGCTTTCATCAGAAAAAAGTACTTGGGACCACTTAGCAACAGTCCAGTGCTGCTTCTCTGTAGCCCAGGTCAGGCGCCTCTGCCGCTGTTTATGGTTCAAAAGTGGCTTTACCTGGGGAATGCGGCACCTGTAGCCCATTTCCTGCACACGCCTGTGCACGGTGGCTCTGGATGTTTCCACACCAGACTCAGTCCACTGCTTCCTCAGGTTCCCCAAGGTCTGGAATCGGTCCTTCTCCACAATCTTCCTCAGGGTCCGGTCTCCTCTTCTCGTTGTACAGCGTTTTCTGCCACATTGTTTCCTTCCAACAGACTTACCATTGAGGTGCCTTGATACAGCACTCTGGGAACAGCCTATTTGTTGAGAAATTTCTTTCTGGGTCTTACCCTCTTGCTTGAGGGTGTCAATGATGGCCTTCTTGACATCTGTCAGGTCGCTAGTCTTACCCATGATGGGGGTTTTGAGTAATGAACCAGGCAGGGAGTTTATAAAAGCCTCAGGTATCTTTTGCATGTGTTTAGAGTTAATTAGTTGATTCAGAAGATTAGGGTAATAGGTCGTTTAGAGAACCTTTTCTTGATATGCTAATTTATTGAGACAGGTTTTTTGGGTTATCAGGAGTTGTATGCCAAAATCATCAGTATTAAAACAATAAAAGACCTGACAAATTTCAGTTGGTGGATAATGAATCTATAATATATGAAAGTTTAATTGTAATCATTACATTATGGTAAATAATGAAATTTAACGCTATATGCTAATTTTTTGAGAAGGACCTGTATTTGCCCCATATAATGCTGCACATGGCCTCATAAGATGCTCCATAGAGATGTTTTCCCCATATAATGCTGCACATGGCCCCATAGAGATATTTGCCCCATATAATACTGCACATGGCCCCATAAGATGCTCCATACAGATTGTTGCCCCATATAATGCTGCACATGGCCCCATAAGATGCTCCATACAGATATTTGCCCCATATAATGCTGCACATGGCCCCATACAGATATTTGCCCCATATAATGCTGCACATGGCCCTATACAGATATTTGCCCCATATAATGCTGCACATGGCCCATACAGATATTTGCCCCATATAATGCTGCACATGGCCCCATACAGATATTTGCCCTATATAAAGCTGCACATGGCCCAATACAGATATTTGCAAGATATAATGCTGCACATGGCCCCATAGAGATATTTGCCCCCTTATAATGCTGCACATGGCCCTATAAGATGCTCCATACAGATATTTGCCCCATATAATGATGTACATGGCCCCATACAGATATTTGCCCCATATAATGCTGCACATGGCCCCATACAGATATTTGCCCCATATACTTCTGCACATGGCCCCATACAGATATGTGCCCCATATAATGCTGCACATGGCCCCATACAGATATTTGCCCCATATAATGCTGCACATAGCCCCCTAAGATGCCCCATACAGATATTTGCCCCATACAATGCTGCACATGGCCTCATAGAGATATTTGCCCCATATAATTCTGCACATGGCCCCATAGAGATATTTGCCCCATAAAATGCTGCACATGGCACCATACAGATGTTTGCCTCATATAATGCTGCACATGGCCCATACAGATATGTGCCCCATATAATGCTGCACATGGCCACATAAGATGCTCCATACAGATATTTGCCTCCATATTTTGCTGCACATGGCCCCATAATATGCTCCATACAGACATTTGCCCCATATGTTGTTGCTGCGATTAAAAAAAAAAAAAAAAAATCACATACTCACCTCTCAGGCCCCCGGCACTTGCTATATTCACCGGTCCGCGTTCCACCGACAGCCGCCACTGTGTCTTCCCTGTCCTCTGCACTGACGCTCAGGCAGAGGGCGGCTGTTATGACCTGGTGGTTAGGAGCACCCGGCACGACCTGAGAGTTAAACTGACACGAGACAAGCTCTGGGATGTGGGAGCTCTGCTGACCGCAACCCCTAATCCTATCACACACACTAGAAATAGCCGTGGAGCGTTCCTGACTCTCCCTAGATGCCTCTTCACAGCCTAAGAGCTAGCTAGCCCTAGAGATAGAAAATAAAGCCTACCTTGCCTCAGAGAAATTCCCCAAAGGTAAAGGAAGCCCCCCCACATATATTGACTGTGAGTTAAGATGAAGTCACAAACATAGAAATGAAACAGATTTCAGCAAAGGGAGGCCAGACTTACTAAACAGACAGAGGATAGGAAAGGTATCTTTGTGGTCAGCACAAAAAACTACAAAAGACCACGCAGAGTGTGCAAAAAGACCTCCGCACCGACTAACGGTGCGGAGATGCCACTCTGCATCCCAGAGCTTCCAGCTAGCAAGACAAAATCATGATATCCAGCTGGACAAGGAAACAATGAACAAATAATAACTAGCAGGAACTTAGCTTCTGCTGGAATAGACAGGTCATCAGAAAGATCCAAGAGCGAACTGAACAAATGCAGGAACATTGACAGCTGGCATGGAGTAACGATCTGAGTGGAGTTAAATAGAGCAGCCAACCACAGGATAAACCACGTCACCTGTGTAAGGAACCTCAGAAGCAGCAGCTCCACTCACAGCCACCAGAGGGAGTCCATAGACAGAACTCGCCGAAGTACCATTCACGACCACAGGAGGGAGCTCGACAACAGAATTCACAACAGTACCCCCCCTTGAGGAGGGGTCACCGAACCCTCACCAGAGCCCCCAGGCCGATCAGGATGAGCCAAATGAAAGGCACGAACTAGATTGGCAGCATGAACATCAGAGGCAAAAACCCAGGAATTATCTTCCTGACCATAACCCTTCCACTTGACCAGGTACTGGAGTTTCCGTCACAAAACAAGAGAATCCAAAATCTTCTCCACCACATACTCCAACTCCCCCTCGACCAACACCGGGGCAGGAGGATCAACGGAGGGAACCATAGGCGCCACGTATCTCCGCAACAACGACCTATGGAACACATTATGGATGGCAAAAGAAGCTGGAAGGTCCAAACGAAATGACACAGGATTAATAACTTCAGAAATCTTATATGGCTCAATGAAACGAGGCTTAAACTTAGGAGAGGAAACCTTCATAGGAACATGACGAGATGACAACCAAACCAAATCCCCAACACGAAGTCGGGGACCAACACAGCGCCGGCGGTTAGCGAAACGTTGAGCCTTCTCCTGGGACAATGTCAAATTGTCCACCACATGAGTCCAAATTTGCTGCAACCTGTCCACCACACTATCCACACCAGGACAGTCCGAAGGCTCAACCTGCCCTGAAGAGAAACGAGGATGGAAACCAGAATTACAGAAAAAAGGAGAAACCAAAGTAGCCGAGCTGGCCCGATTATTAAGGGCGAACTCAGCCAAAGGCAAGAAGGACACCCAATCATCCTGATCAGCAGAAACAAAACATCTCAGATATGTTTCCAAAGTCTGATTAGTTCGTTCGGTTTGGCCATTAGTCTGAGGATGGAAAGCCGAAGAAAAAGACAAATCAATGCCCATCTTAGCACAAAAGGACCGCCAAAACCTCGAAACAAACTGGGAACCTCTGTCCGAGACGATGTTCTCCGGAATGCCATGCAAACGAACCACATGCTGGAAAAACAATGGCACCAAATCAGAAGAGGAAGGCAACTTAGAGAAGGGTACCAAATGGACCATCTTAGAGAAGCGATCACAAACCACCCAAATGACCGACATCCTTTGAGAAACAGGGAGATGAGAAATAAAATCCATGGAAATATGCGTCCAGGGCCTCTTCAGGACCGGCAAGGGCAAAAGCAACCCACTGGCACGAGAACAGCAGGGCTTAGCCCGAGCACAAGTCCCACAGGACTGCACAAAAGAACGCACATCCCATGACAAAGAAGGCCACCAAAAGGATATAGCCACCAAATCTCTGGTACCAAAGATTCCAGGATGACCAGCCAACACCGAACAATGAACCTCAGAGATAACTCTACTAGTCCATCTATCAGGAACAAACAGTTTCTCCGTTGGACAATGGTCAGGTCTATCAGCCTGAAACTTCTGCAGCACGCGCCGCAAATCAGGGGAGATGGCAGACAAAATTATCCCCTCCTTAAGAATACCCGCCGGCTCCGGAACACCCAGAGAGTCAGGCACAAAACTCCTTGACAGGGCATCAGCCTTCACATTCTTAGATCCCAGAAGGTATGAAACCACAAAATCAAAACGGGCGAAAAAGAGCGACCATCGAGCCTGTCTAGGATTCAACCGTTTGGCAGACTCGAGATAAGTCAAATTCTTATGATCCGTCAAGACCACCACGCGATGTTTAGCTCCTTCAAGCCAATGTCGCCACTCCTCGAATGCCCACTTCATGGCCAACAGCTCTCGATTGCCAATATCATAATTGCGCTCAGCAGGCGAGAATTTTCTAGAAAAGAAGGCACATGGTTTCATCACCGAACCATCAGAACTTCTTTGCGACAAAACAGCCCCTGCTCCAATCTCAGAAGCATCAACCTCGACCTGAAACGGGAGCGAAACATCTGGCTGGCACAACACAGGGGCAGAAGTAAAATGACGCTTCAACTCCTGAAAAGCCTCTACAGCCGCAGAGGACCAATTGACCACATCAGCACCTTTCTTGGTCAAATCAGTCAACGGTTTAGCAATACTAGAAAAATTAGCGATGAAGCGACGGTAAAAATTAGCAAAGCCCAGGAACTTCTGCAGGCTCTTCACATGTCGGCTCAGTCCAATCATAAATGGCCTGAACTTTAACAGGGTCCATCTCGATAGTAGAAGGGGAAAAAATGAAACCCAAAAATGAAACCTTCTGAACTCCAAAGAGACACTTTGACCCCTTCACAAACAAGGAATTCGCACGAAGGACCTGGAACACCATTCTGACCTGCTTCACATGAGACTCCCAATCATCCGAAAAGACCAAAATGTCATCCAAATATACAATCATGAATCTATCCAGGTACTTTCGGAAGATGTCATGCATAAAGGACTGAAACACAGATGGAGCATTAGAAAGCCCGAATGGCATAACCAGGTACTCAAAATGGCCCTCGGGCGTATTAAATGCTGTTTTCCATTCATCGCCCTGTTTAATTCGCACAAGATTATACTCCCCTCGAAGATCTATCTTGGTGAACCAACTAGCCCCCTTAATCCGAGCAAACAAATCAGACAGCAGCGGCAAAGGATACTGAAATTTGACTGTGATCTTATTAAGAAGGTGGTAATCAATACAAGGTCTCAAAGAGCCATCCTTCTTGGCCACAAAAAAGAACCCTGCTCCCAATGGTGACGACGACGGGCGAATATGACCCTTCTCCAAGGATTCCTTTATTTAACTCCGCATAGCGGCGTGCTCTGGCACAGATAAATTAAACAGTCGGCCCTTAGGAAACTTACTACCAGGAATCAAATTAATAGCACAATCGCAATCCCTATGAGGAGGTAGGGCACCGGATTTGGGCTCTTCAAATACATCTCGGTAATCTGATAAAAACTCAGGGACTTCAGAAGGAGTGGAAGGCGAAATTGACAACAATGGAACATCACCATGTACCCCCTGACAACCCCAGCCGGACACAGACATAGATTTCCAATCCAACACTGGATTATGGACCTGTAGCCATGGCAACCCCAAAACGACCACATCATGCAGATTATGCAACACCAAAAAGCGAATATCCTCCTGATGTGCAGGAGTCATGCACATGGTCAATTGAGTCCAGTATTGAGGCTTATTCTTGGCCAAAGGCGTAGCATCAATTCCTCTCAATGGAATAGGATACTGCAGGGGCTCCAAGAAAAAACCACAGCGCCTGGCAAACTCCAAGTCCATCAAATTCAGGGCAGCGCCTGAATCCACAAATGCCATAACAGAATAGGACGACAGAGAGCAAATCAGAGTAACGGACAAAAGAAATTTAGACTGTACCGTACCAATGGTGGCAGACCTAGCGAACCGCTTAGTGCGCTTAGGACAATCGGCGATAGCATGAGTGGATTCACCACAGTAAAAACACAGCCCATTCCGACGTCTGTGTTCTTGCCGTTCAGCTCTGGTCAAAGTCCTATCACACTGCATAAGCTCAGGCCTATGCTCAGAGAATACCGCCAAATGGTGAACAGCTTTGCGCTCACGCAAGCGCCGATCGATCTGAATGGCCAAGGACATAGACTCATTCAGACCAGCAGGCGTGGGAAATCCCACCATGACATCCTTAAGGGCTTCAGAAAGACCCTTTCTGAAAATTGCCGCCAGGGCACAGTCATTCCACTGAGTAAGCACAGACCACTTTCTAAACTTCTGACAGTACACCTCCGCTTCATCCTGACCCTGACACAAAGCCAGCAAGATTTTCTCTGCCTGATCCACTGAATTTGGTTCATCATAAAGCAATCCAAGCACCAGAAAAAACGCATCAACATCACGCAATGCAGGATCTCCTGGCGCAAGGGAAAATGCCCAGTCTTGAGGGTCACCACGCAACAAAGAAATAATGATTTTTACTTGTTGGACGGGGTCACCAGAGGAGCGGGGTTTCAAAGCTAGAAACAGTTTACAATTATTTTTGAAATTCAAGAACTTAGATCTATCCCCAGAAAATAAATCAGGAATAGGAATTCTAGGCTCTAACATCGGATTCTGCACCACAAAATCTTGAATGTTTTGTACCCTTGCAGTGAGATGATCCACACAAGAGGACAGACCTTGAATGTCCATATCTACACCTGTGTCCTGAACCACCCAAAGGTCTAGGGGAAAAAAAAGACAAAACACAGTGCAAAGAAAAAAAAATGGTCTCAGAACTTCTCTTATCCCTCTATTGAGATGCATTAATACTTTGGGCCAGCTGTACTGTTATGACCTGGTGGTTAGGAGCACCCGGCACGACCTGATAGTTAAACTGACAGGAGACAAGCTCTGGAATGTGGGAGCTCTGCTGACCGCAACCCCTAATCCTATCACACACACTAGAAATAGCCATGGAGCGTTCCTGACTCTCCCTAGACGCCTCTTCACAGCCTCAGAGCTAGCTAGCCCTAGAGATAGAAAATAAAGCCTACCTTGCCTCAGAGAAATTCCCCAAAGGTAAAGGAAGTCCCCCACATATATTGACTGTGAGTTAAGATGAAGTCACAAACATAGAAATGAAACAGATTTCAGCAAAGGGAGGCCAGACTTACTAAACAGACAGAGGATAGGAAAGGTATCTTTGCGGTCAGCACAAAAAACTACACGCAGAGTGTGCAAAAAGACCTCCGCACCGACTAACGGTGCGGAGATGCCACTCTGCATCCCAGAGCTTCCAGCTAGCAAAACAAAATCATGATATCCAGCTGGACAAAGAAACAATGAACAAATAATAACTAGCAGGAACTTAGCTTCTGCTGGAATAGACAGGTCATCAGAAAGATCCAAGAGCGAACTGAACAAATGCAGGAACATTGACAGCTGGCATGGAGTAACGATCTGAGTGGAGTTAAATAGAGCAGCCAACCACAGGATAAACCACGTCACCTGTGTAAGGAACCTCAGAAGCAGCAGCTCCACTCACAGCCACCAGAGGGAGTCCATAGACAGAACTCGCCGAAGTACCATTCACGACCACAGGAGGGAGCTCGACAACAGAATTCACAACAGGCGGCGTGCACACTAATCGGGGGCCGGTGAATATCGCGCACTGCATTATACTCACCTGCTACTGGCGCGGAGCAGTCCCTGGTTCTCCGGCAGCGGCAGCTTCTTCCTGTATTGAGCGGTCACATGGTACTGCTCATTACATTAATGTATATGCGGCTCCACCCCTATGGGACTGGAGCCGGGTCCATATTCATTACTGTAATGAGCGGTACCGTGTGACTGCTCACTACAGGAAGAAGCTGCCGGTGCCCGGAGAAGCAGGGACATGCAGGGACTACGCCAGGAGCAGTTGAGTATTATTAGTCAGCTGCCGCTCCCCCTCCCTGACGACCCCTGGGTATGACTCGAGTATAAGCCGAGAGGGGCAATTTCAGCCTAAAAAAATGGGCTGAAATTCTCGGCTTATACTCGAGTATATACGGTATGTGAAAATAAAGTGCTTTGAATAAATAAATAAATATATTAAAGTCCCACTATAAATATGCATATATCCACACCAAATTCATTAAAGGATTGTGCTAGTGCAAAATTGATTTGAATTTAGAATTAAAGTGCCAAAGGTGCAAAACTTAATCCCAAAAAAAGAATTAAAGATGGGAGATATTACTATTAAGCCAGCCACAAATACCAACCGATATGACGTGCCACTGCCCCCACACACACCGCTCCAAAGCACGTTTCGCTACCATTTCACCTCCCTGGAATCTATACTGCAGGTATATATTTTTCCAGGACGTCCCTCCTGACAGCACCACCAGGAGGTAGTCCTTCGTATCCTTGATAGGGACTGGAACACAGAAGAGGTTAAATAGCCCCTCCCCACCACCACCTTCAGTGTTTTTCCTATCCCTATCAGGGACAGACGCAGGAGAGGCGCACAGAGGTGTGAAGATTTTGGTACCTGTGTGCCGACGTTCCCTCCGGGTGTCGGAGTCTGGATGGGAGGCTCCTGGGAACAGCCACATCCCTCTCTAGAGGGCTCTGTGGCGGCGGAGGCTTGGTCGGGCGGGCACACTCCGCAGTTGTGGAGGTCCCTCAGCGTCTGGTTGAGCTGTGCGATCCTGGCATCTGCCGCATCCCTCCCCAGGGGGCTCTGGCAGCGGCTGCTGTACCAGCTTCAGGGCCGGCGTCTCGTGCCTTGGACTTCCAGTGCGTCGCATCATCAGAAGGTGCGTTGGTGATGACATCCAGGGGTGTATCTACAGTATCTCGGGACCAGGCTGGGAGCGTGGTCTGGCCAGCGTCTTGCCTTCTAGACTACCGGCGGTATCAGACAGGATCCAGGAAGCGTGTCCATGGGATCCCAGGTCCTGTCATGCTTCTGGTGCTCCATAGCAGAGGCAAGCCAGTGCGACGCCTGGGGGCGTGGCTTCAGGATCTCCAGGAGAATAGGGCACTGGACATAAGTGTCTTTATAGCGGCCGGCGTGCATTCCAGATGGAGCGTGCGCAGTATGGCAGGAGACCTACAATGCTTGAATTGACAGCAGCTGGGCTTGGAAGGATGACGAATCAGATGTCTTCAAGCCGAGTAAGGTGGACTACTTAAAGACGGACGACTTACAGCACACTTGACTTAGTAAAGATGGAGAGTGCTATCCGTCCTGAAGTCCAATCCTTAGAGCCATCCCTGGACCATGTGATTGAGGTGTAGTAGGGGTCTTTTAGCTGGTCACTAGATCCAATAGCTACAGGGCCCTTCTTTATATATTGTTTTTCAGGGAGCAAACCTCTTTACTGACTAGTATAAAAATTATGATCAGAGAGGAAGTACAAACTACAGTCTCAGCACTAATACCAGCCCAATCCCCACTGTCCTATGAGACCCTGCTGGGACATGGGTCCGAGTTCAGAGGAAGGTGAAGTGTCAGGCTATTCTGACCAGGACTCGGGTGAAGGTGAGGGTTCCTCAGTAGTACTCCTGGAAGAATGGAAAATATATCTGTTCTCTTCCGAAAACACCGACATGCTACTGTAAGCTGTCAGGAGTACCATGAAGGTTGAGGACTCCATGGAGCCATTGACAGTCCAGGATGAGATGTTTGGTGGCTAGTGTTGAGCATTCCGATACTGCAAATATCAGGTATCGGCCGATATTCGCGGTATCGAAATTCCGATACCGAGTTCCGATACTTTCTCAATATCGGATACCGGAATCAGAAGTTCCCATAATTCAATCAGCCAGTTTGATTTAATTCAGCCAATGAGGAATCCTAAGAAGTGTGAGCACATCCTGTTATGCATGTTAGTCATGCAACTACTGGCATGGCTGTGATTGGCTGATGAAATGATGTCATGATGCACTATAAAAGTCGCCACCACCATTTTGGGCTCACTCTGCTGTGAATTCAGTTAGGGACAGGACGCTGTGTTCTGACTGAGGGCCAGTTTGAGATAGCGATTTGCTTCATTGTGCTTTACCCAGGCTAATTTAGCAACCGCTCTGTGAGAACCTTGTTTTTGCCTTGCAGCGCTGTTCACGGCTGTCTGCAAGGTCTCTGTGTGAGTGCAGCTCACTCTGTAGTCTGTTCTGCAGCCACAGCCGGTTGTAGACAGCTCAGTGTGCATCACTGCCTCATACTGTTCCATTGTCCTTTTTTCAATTAGTGCTGCCTGCTGCACATTTTGTCCAGATTTATCCTATTAGTTGGTTTGCATCCGTATCCTGCTATATTGTGGAAAAACACTATATAGGAGTACATAGAAGAGCTTTTTTAGGCCTTGCAGCCTTGCTGTCTGCAAGGTCTCTGTGTGAGTGCAGCTCACTCTGTAGTCTGTTCTGCAGCCACAGCCCGTTGTAGACAGCTCAGTGTGCGTCACTGCCTCATACTGTTCCATTGTCCTTTTTTCAATTAGTGCTGCCTGCTGCACATTTTGTCCAGATTTATCCTATTAGTGGGTTTCCATCAGTATCCTGCTAGATTGTGAAAAAACACTATATAGGAGTACCTAGAGGAGCTTTTTTAGGCCTTGCAGCGCCATTCACGGCTGTCTGCAAGGTCTCTGTGTGAGTGCAGCTCACGTTGTACTCTGTTCTGCGAAAAAAAAAAAAAGTAAATAAAGTTCACCAAACACTCCACTTTACAGTTGTGTAGGCCACATTAGCTCATATTAAAGTCTAGTCCACACTTTATAAAATTAGTGTTTCTTATACCTGTTAGCAGCTGTTCAGGAATAAGCACAATAAGCCCTTAGTACTTTTCTGCCTATCTTTATCAGTCTACCAAGATGAAGAAGGCAGGAAGTAAGGGACATGGTCATGGGCATGGAGTTTCTGCAGGGAGAGGATGTGGGGATTCTGTGCCTGCTGCAGGCACCGGTGACTCATCATCCACCAGTGTTAGCAGGGAACAGTCCTTCATGCGCAGCTTTGTAGGAGCTCGCCGTTGAAGCCATTGTCAGATGGATGGCAGCTAACGCATCGACTTCAATTAGTGCCACATCCTCTCAGGCACAGAGCACTGAAGAGCACCCACCTGTCTCTTCACCACCTGCCAAATTGCCCAGGCAGTCAGAGAGCCCAGGACAGGAGCCATCTCTACTTCTGTTCTCTGAATCTCTTGGCTTGGAAAGAGGGGGCCAGCCAAGCAGCATTCAAGAAACTGAAAAAGAGGCAGTATGCAGTGATACGCAACTGCTTTGTCTCTCTCAATCTGAAGAGGCGGGTGGGCCAGTGCCTATGGTCAGCACACCTCAGTACGCATCTGATGATGAGACTCAGGTGCCACTTTACGGTGCGTACTGTGCTGCTGAGACTACCCAGGAGAAGCAGTTGTCGGAAGAGGGTAGTGTAGATGATGAGGTCCTTGACCCATCATGGCGTGAGGTACAGGAAGGTGGTGGGAGCAGCTCTGAGGAAGAGATTCCCTGAATGGCCCAAAGAGCGAGGGTGAGGGGGAAGAGTGCATTCCCTGTAGCCTCCACTTCGGCACCCATTAGGAGAATGCCTCTTCCAAAAGCCAAAACGGACGCTCCCAAGACTTGCAGAAAATTAATTTCTTTGGGGAATCAAAGCCACACAGCGCAGGAGCTCTGGAATGCCATCAAGCAGGAGAGCGACGTGTGGTTTGTGCCAGCGAATCTCCAGCCAGGCATGGTAGTGTGTGACAATGGCCGAAATCTGGTGGCACCTCTGGCCCTAAGCAACCTCACTCACATCCCATGTCTGGCACATGTGTTCAACTTGATCGTGCAGTTTTTTGAGGGACTATCCGGATCTTGATGCACTGCTGCACAAGGTCCGCCTAGAGTGTGCTCACTTGCGGCATTCCAGCATGGCAAGATCGTGCATTGCAGCTCTGCAGCGACGATTCCGCCTTCCGGAACATCGCATCATATGTGACCTACCCACCAGGTGGAATTGAACGTTACATATGTTGGAGCGGTTGTGTGAGCAGCAGCCAGCCGTAATGGAGTAGCAGCTGCATCAGGCGCAAAAAAGTCGCACTGCGCGCCGTTCAGACTTCACAACCACTGAGTGGGCCACTATGAAGGACATCTGCCAGGTTTTGCGTGCCTTCGATGATTCCAGGTGGATGGCGAGTGCAGATGATGCACTACTCAGCATGACTATCCCCCTTATCTGCTTGCTTAATAAAACACTGCAAGCACTAAGGGATGAGGTTGTGGAAGAGGTGGAGAATGAGGAGTCACAAATGCCATCTGCTTCTAGACAGTCAGCGCAACGTGGTTCCTCACAAGGGCCTAGGCAGGGGACACTTTGTGAGGAGGATGAGGAGGAGTGAATGGAGGAGCAAGACATCTGTCCAGAGGAGGGAGTTACACAATGCTCCAGTAGTCAGTATGTAGAGTGAGGGTGGGGTGATGCAGAGCAGTCAGAGATCACGCCTCAAGCAGTGGACAGTGTTTCTTGGCCAGTTGGCAGTCTGCAGCACATGGTTGATTTCATGCTGCAGTGCCTGAGAAACGACCGCCGCATCGCCCACATTCTCAACACGGCTGATTATTGGGTGTACACCCTCCTAGATCCTCGCTACCGGGACAACTTACAAACCCTCATAACACCGTTGAACCAGGAGCGTAAAATGCGGGAGTACCAAGACACACTGGTGCATTCCATCATCTTCTCCAGTCCAACCGAGAGCAGTGCTGCTAGTGCTTTACAAAGCAGCTCAGTGCGTCGAGGCAGTGGAGGAAGCTCTGCACAAAGAGGGAGCAGAAGCAGTGCCTCAGCACAAGGCAAGACCAGTATGGCTCAACTGTGGCAAAGTTTTGTGTGCCCGCCACAAATGTCTACACCATCACAGATGGCTCCAGTCAGCAGGAGGCAACGTTTCTGTCAGATGGTGACAGACTACATGTCTTGCCCTCTCACTGTACTCCCAGACGGCTCTTCCCCCTTCAAGTTTTGGGTCTCTAAGCTGGATACATGGCCAGAGCTTAGCCAGTATGCATTGGAGGTGCTGACTTGCCCTGCTGCTAGTGTATTATCGGAATGCGTCTTTAGTGCCGCAGGTGGTGTACTAACAGACAGTCGAATGTGACTATCCTCCGATAACGATGACCGGCTTACTTTTCTGAAAATAAACAAGTCCTGGATCTCGCAGGAATTTGCCACTCCTCTTCCAGAGTAAATAATTGGTTGGCAACAGTATCAAGGTCTCCTGTTGTGTTCATGTTTCTACCACTTGAACTGTAATCCCTTGGCTCCAACACCGCCAGTTGCTGCTCAGAAGTGCCGTCTGCACAGTCAACACATGACCCAGTTTTATAGTTCTTCAGTAACGTCAGCTGATCCCCAGCTGTGTATCCGGCAATTTCTCCTGCGCGGTCCACACTCACACTACAACTGATATTAAACTAGCTCAAATTAGGCCTCAGCCTACACCCTGTTTCTCCTCGATTCCCTGGGCTCCAACACCGCCAGTTGCTGCTCGGAAGTGCCGTCTGCACAGAGAAAAACACTAGCTCCTGTGTTAGTGGGGTTCAGTAACGTCAGCTGCTCCCCTAATGTGTGTCCGGCAATGTCTCCTGCTCCCTCCACATTCACATTACATCATTAAACATGCTCCAATTAGGCCTCGGCCTACACCATGATTGTCCCTGGGCTCCAACACCGCCAGTTGCTGCTCAGAAGTGCCGTCTGCACAGTCAACACTTGCTGCCGTGTTATTGGGGTTCAGTAACATCAGCTGCTCCCCTGCTGTGTATCCGGCAATTTCTCCTGCTCCGTCCACTCTCACACTACAACAGATATTAAACTTGCTCCAATTAAGCCTCAGCCTATCCTCAGTTTCTAGCATTGACCCTGGGCTTCAACACTGCCAGTTGCTGCCTGGAAGTGTTGTCTGCACAGTCAACAGTTGCTCCTCTGTTATTGGGGTTCAGTAATGCCAGCTGCTCCCCTGCTGTGTGTGCGGCAATTTCTCCACTCAGTTTCTAGCATTGACCCTGGGCTCCAACACCGCCAGTTGCTGCCTGGAAGTGCTGTCTGCAGATTCAACAGTTGCTCCTCTGTTATTGGGGTTCAGTAACACTAGCTGCTCCCCTGCTGTGTGTGCGGCAATTTCTCGGCTCAGTTTCTAGAATTGACCCTGGGCTCCAACACCACCCGTTGCTGCCCGGAAGTGCTGTCTGCACAGTCAACAGTTGCTGCTCTGTTATTGGGGTTCAGTAACGCCAGCTGGTCCCCTGCTATGTGTGCGGCAATGTCTCCTGCTCCCTCCACACTAAGACAACAACAGATATAAAACTTGTTCCAATTAGGCCTCGGCCTACACTCTGCTTCTAGCATTGACCCTGGGCTCCAACACCGCCAGTTGCTGCCTGGAAGTGCCGTCTGCACAGTCAACACTTGCTGATCCCCTGCTGTGTATCCAGCAATTTCTCCTGCTCCCTCCACACTCACACTACTACAGAAATTAAAGGGAACCTGTCCCCCCCCAAGGCGTTTGTATCTAAAATAGCCACCTTGTGCAGCACTTATGCTGCACAAGGATAAGGTGGCTCTTTAAGTTATGCTCCTTACACACGCTGAACTAAACACTTATAAAATGTGTCCCCTCATACCGTGAAAGTCCCGGAGGTGGGACTTTCCTTCCTAATCAGACGTGGCACAGCTGTCATTCATACCCCCTTGGCACCGTGCACCGCCTCCTGAGCAGTTTGAATCTGTCCTGGAGCCTGCGCTGTTATGTTATCCCTTGGCCATGCGCAGTTAGCGCTGCCCGTCTTCTGTCATCATTTGATGTCAGGCTGACTGCACCTGAACGGCCGTGCTGCCCGAGATCCCGCCCCGCAGTGTCTTCTGATTTATTCACACTGCGGGGCTGGGATTCCTGGGCATAAGCAAGGCATATGTTCGCCTCTCACTTATCTCCCTCCACCTTCTTCAGACTGTGCGGCGTCAGCTGATCCCTAATCGCCTTTGGCTTAGGTGCCTCCTTCTAGGTATCCGAGTTCCATCAACGTCTGGTGGTCCTTGGTAGTGCTTTCTGGCACGGGTACCTCCTGCTGAGTAACCAGGTTCCAGTACCGTCAGCTGGTCCTCGGTAGTTCCATTGGCTCTTGTACCTTCGGGTAGCCATCCGGGTTCCAGTACCGTCAGCTGGTTCTCTGCAGTTCCTCAGCCTTTTTGTGCCTTCTGCTACATTTCCAAATTCAAGACCTAAAGATGACGACCCTGAAGACCACCCAGAAGAAGACGACGACCCCGGAGACGACGACCCTGAAGACCACCCTGAAGAAGACGACCCCAGAGACAACGACCCCGGAGACGACGACCCTGAAGAACACCCTGAAGAAGACGACCCCGAAGACGATGACCCTGGAGACAACGACCCTGAAGACCAAGAAGCAGAAGAACAAGAAGCTGCAGAACAGAAAGCAGAAGAACATTAAAGGGACACTGTCACCTGAATTTGGAGGGAACAGTCTTCAGCCATGGAGGCGGGGTTTTCGGGTGTTTGATTCACCCTTTCCTTACCCGCTGGCTGCATGCTGGCTGCAATATTGGATTGAAGTTCATTCTCTGTCCTCCATAGTACACGCCTGCGCAAGGCAGGATTGCTTTGTGCAGGCATGTACTACAGAGGACAGAGAATGAACTTCAATCCAATATTGCAGCCAGCATGCAGCCAGCGGGTAAGGAAAGGGTGAATCAAAAACACAAAAACCCCGCCTCCGTGGCTGAAGATTGTTCCCTCCAAATTCAGGTGACAGTGTCCCTTTAAGCATAAGACTAAAAATCAGAGCAAAAGAGATTATCTAAATTATAAGCAGAAGAAGACTAAGCAGTGTATGGGGGTGAGTCCGTTCCTCCTCGTGGTGCCCCTGGTAAAAAACCTGCTGCTGCAGGCCAAACTGAATGCGGACAAATCCTGTTGTAAATCTTTTGTAACAGGCAGAACAGAAGGTGTAATCTTCAAACTTTTATAGCTAACAACTACAGGAATGCCTGTCACAAGTAAGAATATGATGAAGAAGAAGAATATGAAGAAGATGAAGAAGTAGAATATGAAGAAGAATAATAGTTGAATAAAAAGAATATGAAGATAATAGGAAGAAGGTGAAGAAGAAGAAGATGAATAAGGTGAAGGAGAAGTTGATGAAAAAGATGCTGCTGCTGAGGATGATGATAATGAAGAAGAAAGTGTGGGAGAAGTAAAAAAGGTGAAGAGCATGGAAGTAGTGAAACATAAATATCTGACAAAATATAAAAAATCTTAACATAGGCAATATCTTTGTAACTCCGAATGTCTTAAAAAAAAAATAATTCCTGCTATTCCATTTGATTGGGCTAAACCTCTATGCCTTTAATGTCTCCTCCACCTCCCCCAATACATCCTACATTATTCTTAGTTTTTTTTTATTCAAATAATTTTTTATTAAGAATAACAAGGTAATTGACATGTTACATTCTCATTTTCAATACAAAGTTTTTTCCCCCTTCAATCCCCCCACCCCCCACCCAACAAAGCAGCTCACCTTGCTTAGCACTTCCATCATTAGACCAATATAATATCTAATCCCTCAGCCAATAATATAAGCCACATTTTACATTACCATTAATTAGGAACGTTAATTAACTCACCCTCTATAATACCCCTATCCCATAGCAATCCACGGAGACCACATTTTATTGAACATTTTGATTTTCCCTCTTTTTTTATAAAACCCCTTTTCCAGTGTCAGACCCCGTTTCACATACTGGAGGAATTCTCCTCTTGACGGCGGTTCTTCCCTAATCCAATTTCGAGCTATTACCTTCCTAGCCATGTATAACAATCTGGCAATAGCTATCCTTAGGTTGTTATCCACTCCAATCTCATCCACACATCTCAACAAGCACACAACTGGATCCCTTGGCAGTGCACCTTACATCCATACGCACCTTCCATACGACTCAAAACTACCACCCAAAAGGCAGCCAGTCTCGGACAAGTCCACATCATATGAAGTATATCAGCATCTGCAGTTTTACACCTCGGGCATTCAGAATCATCACGCAAACCAGCCTTATATAGCACCATTGGAGACTTATAAACCCTGTGTATCACATAGAGCTGTGACAGTCTATACGGTTCGCTCAGTGACAATCGTGGGACCCATTCTAGCACCGACTCCCAAGTCTCATTCTCCATTGGACCCAGATCCCTCTCCCACTTAGCTCTCGCCATTATTGGAAACCCCAGTAGGAAAGTATGCAACAGATCTTTATACAAAGTAGATATGACCCCCCCCAGTAGTCCCTTCATTACACACATACTCCAGTACTATATCCCTTTGAATTCCAATACCTCCGTTTCTACTCTAGGCTCCAAAAGCATGCCTCATCTACATTATTCTTAGTTGTTTTCCTTCATGTAGAATTAACCTACAAGGAAAGAAAGGGTTTATTTTAATTCCGATATTTTTATCCAATTGACTTGCATTGGTATCGGGTATCGGTATCGGCGATATCCGATATTTTTTGGATATTGGCCGATCCAATCCGATACCGATATTTCCAAATATAGGAAGGTATTGCTCAACACTACTGGCCTGAGAGCTCGCAGAAATAGAGTATTTCCAATTAATAATCATATAACAGCAATGATATTTGAAGAATTCGAAGATGTGGGGAAAAAGCTTGTGGTCCCAAGGGATTATAAGTACCGCCGTCCGTTTAATCTGGAAGAGACCAAGATATGGGACACAGTACTGAAGATTGACAAAACTGTGGCTGGAGTCTCTAAGAAAACGGCCATTCCCTTTGAAGACTCGACTGGCCTTAAAATGCCGATGGCCAAGAGATCCCAGGACCTCCTTAAGATAGCCTGGGAGTCATCTGCAGCCATCATGAAAGCGAACATAGCAGCCACCTTGGTAGTCAGGTTGATGAGTCTATGGGTCGACGAGTTAGAGAGCAACATTAAAAACAAGACTCCCAGGGATGAAATCCTGAAGTCACTACCATTGTTGAAAATGGCAACCGACTTTATTGCAGATGTGTCAGCAGAATCAGTCCGCTTTGCAGCAAGAAACAATGCGCTATCAAATGCAGCGATGCGGGCTCTCTGGCTAACATCATGGACAGGGGATACCCAGTCGAAAAATAAACTTTGCTCAATACCCTTCTCTGGCCTACATGTATTTGGACCAGTTCTAGATGAGTTGCTTGAGAAGGCGTCAGATTAAAAGAAGGGCTTTCCAGAGGAAAAATCAAAGAGTATGCTGTCCTTCCACAGGACTCGTTCTCACCCCAGGCAGGACTATAAAGGAAAGGGGAAGTCCGGCAGGTGGAGCTACCCCAAGGGTGGCAAGGGTAAAGGCTCCTTCCAGGATCAAAAGCCAAGACCCAGCTGGCAATGACGCCAGAAGCGTTAGGAGGAGGCTCCAGTACTTCCTGGAGGGTTGGCAGATTACCCAGAATCCGTGGATTCTGCAGTCACTCAGGGATACAGGATAGAGCTCTCCCAGTTGCCTCCCAAGAGATACTGCTTAACCGATACCCAGTCTACAGCTTTCAATTAACGACTTCTGAAAGCCATACAGGAGCTCATAGAATTGCTGGTCATAGTTCAAGTGCCTCATTCCCAACATTATTGAAGTCCGTTTTCTATAAAGAAACCAGGAGGGGAATACCGAACAATAATAAATCTGAAACCACTAAACCAGTGGGTGGTCTACAAGTAGTTCAAAATGGAGTAACTCAGATCGGTCAAACCATTGATAAAAAAAGGACTTGGTAATGAGCACAATAGATCTAAAAAGTGTTTATTACCATGTACCTATCTATGCCTCGCACCAGAAGTACCTCAGGTTTGCAATAAAAGACCAAGGGAGGGTACAACATGTTCAGTTCCGTTGCCTGCCATGGCAGAAATTATGGCTTTCTTAAGAGAAAAGAACATTCTCATTGTCCCATACTGGGATGACCTACTATTAGTAGCAGACTCACCACAACAGATGGAAGAATGCTTAACAACAACAGTGTCACTCCTGGAGAGTCTGGGGTAGTTAATAAACATAAATAAATCAAGCTTCAGGCCAGAAAGGAAGAAGGTGTTTCTGGGGGTACTCCTAGACTCCAAACAGGAGTATTCATTCCTTCCATTGCACAAACAACAAACAAACATGAGATTCAGAAGGTACAAAGGCGAAAATACATCTCCGTCAGGAAAGACAGGAGAATCCTGACATGTTGATTCTGTAGCTGCTCTTGGCATCTCCTCAGTGCTTCCCAGACTGCTCTGAGTTCCCTGTGGTTCGAGGAACTATTGCACGCTGATTTAGACCATGTTCCTTGGAGGTAACGACCTTTCATGTGGGCTACCCAACCTCTGAGGCTTGCATCCGTAGTGATGTTTATGCACGGGTACACTCTCCAGGGTCTTCCTTTCTTGAGGTTTGCTGTAGTGGTCCACCATGACAAAGACCGCTTTACCTCTCCGAATATTAACATCCTGTTGTCCAACGATGTTTCCTGTTGTGAATTCTGTGGCTGAGTTCACTTCTGTGGTCACAAGTGGTATTGCAGTCTCTGGGCTTCCTCCCTCAGGTGTTTTGGTGAGCTCGTTGGCTGCCTTGCTATTTAGCTCCACCTGAGTCTGTCTTCCTTGCTCCTTGTCAATGTTCCAGTGTTGGATCTGAGCTACTGCATCTTTCCTTGGGCCTGCTGCTCTGCTAGATAAGTGCTTCTAGTTTGTTTTCTGTTTTTTTCTGTCCAGCTTGCTATTGTCTTTTGCTGGAAGCTCTGAGAAGCAGAGGGGTGCACCGCCGTGCTGTTAGTTCGGCACGGTGGGTCTTTTTGCCCCTTTGCGTGGTTTTCGTTTTAGGGTTTTTGTAGACTGCATAGTTCTCTTTGCTATCCTCGCTCTGTCTAGAATATCGGGCCTCACTTTGCTGAATCTATTTCATTCCTACGTTTGTCTTTTCATCTTGCTAACAGTCATTATATGTGGGGGGCTGCCTATTCCTTGGGGGTATTTCTCTGAGGCAAGTCAGGCTTGTATTTCTATCTTCAGGCTAGTCAGCTCCTCAGGCAGTGCCGAGTTGCATAGGTAGTGATAGGCGCAATCCACTGCTGCTTATAGTTGTGTGAGGATAGATCAGGTACTGCAGTCTACAGAGATTCCACGTCTCAGAGCTCGTCCTATTGTTTTTGGTTATTGCCAGATCTCTGTATGTGCGCTGATTACTGCACGCTGTGTTGCCTGATTGCCAGCCATAACAGTACAAGGAGCCAACCAATGATTCCCAATAGAGGGAAAAAAGAAATCCTGACATCATTTTTTTTTCTTAGCTCTGTCTTCAGTCTTTTTTTTCCCCTAGACATTAGAGTGCTTCAGGACACAGCTGTGGACATGGATATTCAGGCTCTGTGCTCCTCAATGGATAATCTCGTTGTAAATGTACAAAAGATTCAAGATACTATTGATCAGAAATCGATGCTAGAACCAAGAATTCCGATTCCTGATTTGTTTTTTGGTGACAGAACTAAGTTCCTGAGCTTCAGAAATAATTGTAAGCTATTTTTGGCCTTGAAACCTCATTCTTCTGGTAATCCTATTCAACAGGTTTTGATTATTATTTCTTTTTTGCGCGGCGACCCACAGGACTGGGCGTTTTCTCTTGCACCAGGAGATTCTGCATTGAGTAATGTTGATGCATTTTTCCAGGCGCTGGGATTGCTTTACGATGAGCCTAATTCAGTGGATCAGGCTGAGAAAAATCTGCTGGCTTTATGCCAGGGTCAGGATGATGTAGAAGTATATTGTCAGAAATTTAGGAAGTGGTCAGTACTCACTCTGTGGAATGAATCTGCACTAGCGGCTTTGTTCAGAAAGGGTCTCTCTGAAGCTCTTAAGGATGTAATGGTGGGATTTCCTATGCCTGCTGGTTTGAATGAGTCTATGTCCTTGGCCATTCAGATCGGTCGTCGCTTGCGCGAGCGTAAATCTGTGCACCATCTGGCGGTATTGTCTGAGAGTAAACCTGAGCCTATGCAGTGCGACAGGACTATGACTAAAGTAGAACGGCAAGAACACAGACGTCTGAACAGACTGTGTTTCTATTGTGGTGATTCTACTCATGCTATTTCTAATTGTCCTAAACGCACTAGGCGGTTCGATAGCTCTGCCGTTATTGGTACTGTACAGTCCAAATTCCTTTTGTCCATTACCTTAATGTGCTCTTTGTCATCGTATTCTGTCATGGCGTTTGTGGATTCAGGCGCTGCCCTGAATCTGATGGATTTGGATTATGCTAAACGTTGTGGATTTTTCTTGGAGCCTTTGCGGTGTCCTATTCCGTTGAGAGGAATTGATGCTACACCTTTGGCCAAGAATAAGCCTCAGTACTGGGCCCAGCTGACCATGTGCATGGCTCCTGCACATCAGGAAGTTATTCGCTTTCTGGTACTGCATAATTTGCATGATGTGGTCGTGTTGGGGTTGCCATGGCTACAAACCCATAATCCAGTATTGGATTGGAACTCTATGTCGGTAACCAGCTGGGGTTGTCAGGGAGTACATGGTGATGTTCCATTTTTGTCTATTTCGTCATCCATTCCTTCTGACATCCCAGAGTTCTTGTCGGACTTTCAGGATGTATTTGAAGAGTCCAAGTCTGATGCCCTACCTCCACATAGGAATTGTGATTGTGCTATCGATTTGATTCCTGGTAGTAAATTCCCTAAGGGTCGTTTATTTAATTTGTCCGTACCTGAACACACCGCTATGCGCAGTTATGTGAAGGAGTCCCTGGAGAAGGGACATATTCGCCCATCGTCGTCACCATTGGGAGCAGGGTTCTTTTTTGTAGCCAAGAAGGATGGTTCGCTAAGACCGTGTATTGGTTACCGCCTTCTTAATAAGATCACTGTTAAGTTTCAGTATCCCTTGCCATTGATTTCTGACTTGTTTGCTCGGATTAAGGGGGCTAGTTGGTTTACTAAGATTGATCTTCGTGGTGCGTATAATCTGGTGAGAATCAGGCAGGGAGATGAATGGAAAACGGCATTTAATACGCCCGAGGGTCATTTTGAGTATCTGGTGATGCCGTTCGGACTTGCCAATGCTCCATCTGTTTTTCAGTCTTTTATGCATGACATTTTCCGTGAGTATCTGGATAAATTCTTGATTGTTTACTTGGATGACATTTTGATCTTCTCAGATGATTGGGAGTCTCATGTGAAGCAAGTCAGAATGGTTTTCCAGGTACTGCGTGCTAATTCCTTGTTCGTGAAGGGATCAAAGTGTCTCTTCGGTGTGCAGAAAGTTTCATTTTTGGGGTTCATCTTTTCCCCTTCTACTATCGAGATGGATCCGGTTAAGGTTCAGGCCATCCAGGATTGGACTCAGCCGACATCTCTAAAAAGTCTGCAGAAATTCCTGGGCTTTGCTAATTTTTATCGTCGCTTCATCTGTAATTTTTCTAGCATTGCCAGACCATTGACCGATTTGACCAAGAAGGGTGCTGATTTGGTTAATTGGTCTTCTGCTGCCGTGGAAGCTTTTCAGGAGTTGAAGCGTCGTTTTTGCTGTGCCCCTGTGTTGTGTCAACCTGATGTTTCTCTTCCGTTCCAGGTCGAGGTTGATGCTTCTGAGATTGGTGCAGGGGCGGTTTTGTCACAGAGAGGTTCTGGTTGCTCAGTGTTCAAACCATGTGCTTTCTTTTCCAGGAAATTTTCTGCTGCTGAGCGTAATTATGATGTGGGCAACCGAGAGTTGCTGGCCATGAAGTGGGCATTCGAGGAGTGGCGTCATTGGCTTGAGGGTGCTAAGCATCGCGTGGTGGTTTTGACTGATCATAAGAACCTTACTTATCTTGAGTCTGCCAAGCGCTTGAATCCTAGACAGGCCCGTTGGTCGTTATTTTTTGCTCGTTTTGATTTTGTGATTTCATACCTTCCGGGCTCTAAAAATGTGAAGGCGGATGCTCTGTCTAGGAGTTTTGTGCCCGACTCTCCAGGGTTATCTGAGCCGGCGAGTATCCTCAAGGAAGGAGTCATTGTGTCTGCCATCTCCCCTGATTTGCGGAGAGTGTTGCAGAAATTTCAGGCTAATAAACCTGATCGTTGTCCGGCCGAGAAACTGTTCGTCCCTGATAGGTGGACTAGTAAAGTTATCTCTGAACTTCATTGTTCGGTGCTGGCCGGTCATCCAGGAATCTTTGGTACCAGGGAGTTGGTTGCTAGATCCTTCTGGTGGCCATCTCTGTCACGGGATGTGCGTGCTTTTGTGCAGTCCTGTGGAATTTGTGCTAGGGCTAAGCCCTGCTGCTCACGTGCCAGTGGGTTGCTTTTGCCCTTGCCGGTCCCGAAGAGGCCTTGGACACATATTTCGATGGATTTCATTTCTGACCTTCCCGTTTCTCAAAAAATGTCGGTCATTTGGGTGGTCTGTGATCGCTTTTCTAAAATGGTCCATCTGGTGCCCTTGGTTAAATTGCCTTCCTCCTCTGATTTGGTGCCTTTGTTCTTCCAGCATGTGGTTCGTTTACATGGCATTCCTGAGAATATTGTTTCTGACAGAGGTTCACAGTTTGTCTCGAGGTTCTGGCGAGCCTTTTGTGGTAGGATGGGCATTGACCTATCTTTCTCCTCGGCCTTCCATCCTCAGACTAATGGCCAGACCGAACGAACCAATCAGACCTTGGAAACATATCTGAGATGTTTTGTTTCCGCTGACCAGGATGATTGGGTGTCATTTTTGCCGTTGGCTGAGTTCGCCCTTAATAATCGGGCCAGCTCGGCTACCTTGGTCTCTCCATTTTTCTGCAATTCTGGGTTCCATCCTCGTTTCTCTTCAGGACAGGTTGAGTCTTCGGACTGTCCTGGTGTGGATTCTGTGGTGGACAGGTTGCAGCAGATCTGGACTCAGGTAGTGGACAATTTGACCTTGTCCCAGGAGAAGGCTCAGCTTTTCGCTAATCGCAGACGCCGTGTGGGACCCCGACTTCGTGTTGGGGATCTGGTTTGGTTATCTTCTCGTCATATTCCTATGAAGGTTTCCTCTCCTAAATTTAAACCTCGTTTTATTGGTCCGTATAGGATTTCTGAAATTCTCAATCCGGTGTCTTTTCGTCTGAGCCTCCCAGACTCCTTTTCCATACATAATGTATTCCATAGGTCGTTGTTGAGGAGATACGTGGCACCTATGGTTCCATCTGTGGAGCCTCCTGCCCCTGTTTTGGTGGAGGGGGAATTGGAGTATATTGTGGAGAAGATTTTGGATTCTCGTGTCTCTAGACGGAAACTCCAGTATCTGGTCAAATGGAAGGGTTATGCTCAGGAAGATAATTCCTGGGTTTTTGCCTCTGATGTCCATGCCCCAGATCTTGTTCGTGCCTTTCATGTGGCTCATCCTGGTCGGCCTGGGGGTTCTGGTGAGGGTTCGGTGACCCCTCCTCAAGGGGGGGGTACTGTTGTGAATTCTGTGGCTGAGTTCACTTCTGTGGTCACAAGTGGTATTGCAGTCTCTGGGCTTCCTCCCTCAGGTGTTTTGGTGAGCTCGTTGGCTGCCTTGCTATTTAGCTCCACCTGAGTCTGTCTTCCTTGCTCCTTGTCAATGTTCCAGTGTTGGATCTGAGCTACTGCATCTTTCCTTGGGCCTGCTGCTCTGCTAGATAAGTGCTTCTAGTTTGTTTTCTGTTTTTTCTGTCCAGCTTGCTATTAACTTTTGCTGGAAGCTCTGAGAAGCAAAGGGGTGCACCGCCGTGCTGTTAGTTCGGCACGGTGGGTCTTTTTGCCCCTTTGCGTGGTTTTCGTTTTAGGGTTTTTTGTAGACTGCATAGTTCTCTTTGCTATCCTCGCTCTGTCTAGAATATCGGGCCTCACTTTGCTGAATCTATTTCATTCCTACGTTTGTCTTTTCATCTTGCTAACAGTCATTATATGTGGGGGGCTGCCTATTCCTTGGGGGTATTTCTCTGAGGCAAGTCAGGCTTGTATTTCTATCTTCAGGCTAGTCAGCTCCTCAGGCAGTGCCGAGTTGCATAGGTAGTGATAGGCGCAATCCACTGCTGCTTATAGTTGTGTGAGGATAGATCAGGTACTGCAGTCTACAGAGATTCCACGTCTCAGAGCTCGTCCTATTGTTTTTGGTTATTGCCAGATCTCTGTATGTGCGCTGATTACTGCACGCTGTGTTGCCTGATTGCCAGCCATAACAGTTTCCTTGCTGTCCCATGCCGAAAGGACCTCCTGCTGTAAGATCCTTGAATGGAACTGACTCCATTGGATGCTGGAAATACACAAAGTCATTATACCCAGGATCTTCTTGGACAACTCGACCACAGTATCCTTCCTCCTACATCAGGGAGGTCAGAGGCACTGGTCACTTACAGGAACTGTCAGAGACAATATTCTCCTGGGCAGAGCTCATGGTAAAATCAATCACGGCAGTAGATCTGAGAGGCTCAAAAAATCAGGTAGCAGATTTCCTAAGCAGGGAGAAGGTCCAACCCTCAGAATAGTCTCTAAACGAAGAGGTCTTTGTTCAGCTGACCCAGCACTGGGGTACACAAGAGCTAAACTTATTCGCTTCAATAATAAATACAAAAACGAAAAGAATTCTTCTCATTAAATGCAGGAGACAATCCAAGCAGGGTAGATGCCTTCCCGCCACTCGCTCTAAGGCCGGCGTCACACTACCGTGTTTTACTGACGTAAGAGAGGTGCTGAAACTACGGCATGCATACGGTACAATGCTTCTCTATGCCCCAGCTCCTATCAGCCGTATTTTACTGATCCGTATTATACGGTCTTCTACGGCCGTAGAAAATCACAGCATGCTGCGTTTGTCACCATATTGCGCAAAAAATACGCCAATGAAAGTCTATGGGGGCCTGAAAAATACGGATTACACACGGACCAACAGTGTGACTTGCGAGAAATACGCCAGACATCTCCAGACATCGCCAGGTGCAAGGAATTGTGGCGAACACTCAATCAGGAAGCTCAGACATGCTAATTAGGTCAAAAAGCCACACATACATCCCGGAAGTCTGGTGCTCGCCTCCACGGAGTTGCAAGCAGTATGGCGTCCATCATCAATGTTGAAATGCTCCTCATCCTGGTCCAGGTAAGGACAGAAATCTGGGACCAGGGGGATCCGAATTATTCTAACCGGGCCAGGAAAGAGGCAGCCTGGAGGACCATATGTGGGATATTATTCCCAGATTATGCCCAACGGCCAAGTGAGGACAAGACAACACTTTGTAAGTACAGTAATGTATTCATTTTAAGTAACCTGCAAAAATGCTTGTCCTACATGATGCAAGGTTTTTGTTTTTTTTTGTTTGATTTCTTTTTAAAGTGCAAAAGCAAATATCATTAGCATGATCAAGTGTTTATGTACATAGCTAATATTGTTGTTGCGTTATGTAGTATTTTGGACAACACAAAACTCGTACACATGGGTGTGGACCATGTCCTTCTCTTGTTATTAAATCTTTTTAGAACGTTATGTAAATCATTTCTGATGGATTATTAGTCTCCTCATTCAAATATGATCTAATGTAAGTCCGCAAGGACAGGGTCCTCTCCCCTCTGTACCAGTCTGTCACTGGAAACTTGTTTACTGTAAAATATATATAACCCTGTATGTAAACCCTTTATCATGTACAGCACCATGGAATTAATGGTGCTATATCACTAAGTAATAATAAGAATGATATATCAATGCCAAATGGATTAAGCAATGTGCATAATGAGTGTAAACAATATTTGTCACCATGTCATTGCAGTGGATGATGTTATGAGAAGATGCCGCAGCATAAGGGACCAGTACCGGCGGGATCGTCAGAAGCGTGCACGAAGTGGCTCAGCAGCACCACCAAAAAAAAATAAAAAATTTATTATGACCAGCTTTCATTTTTGGATGCAAGTATGGATCTAAGGCAGTAAGTCAGAACGACAGTACACATTTTTTTTTTATAATTAGGCTTATTAATATCCGTTTTTCAGGTTATTCAATGTGGCGTTAGATGCAAGTAGGGGTCAACCTTTTTCTAAACAAATTTGAAACTAAAACCAACAAAAAATGGGCCTGGAAGAGAGAGGACACTGCCCGCAAAGCCTCACAACCTCCAACAAGGGATTGTTTAGCATACATTAAGCCAGTTAAGAGCTGTTCATGCATTGTTTTGTTGGATCTGTGATTAATCCCTTCATGACCCAGCCTATTTTGACCTTAAAGACCTTGCCGTTTTTTGCAATTCTGACCAGTGTCCCTTTATGAGGTAATAACTCAGGAACGCTTCAACGGATCCTAGCGGTTCTGAGATTATTTTTTCCTGACATATTGGGCTTCATGTTAGTGGTAAATCTAGGTCAATAAATTCTGCATTTATTTGTGATAAAAACGGAAATTTGGCGAAAATTTTGAAAATTTCGCAATTTTCACATTTTGAATTTTTATTCTGTTAAACCAGAGAGTTATGTGACACAAAATAGTTAATAAATAACATTTCCCACATGTATACTTTACATCAGCACAATTTTGGAAACAAAATTTTTTTTTGCTAGGAAGTTATAAGGGTTAAAATTTCACCAGCGATTTCTCATTTTTACAACGAAATTTACAAAACCATTTTTTTTAGGGACCACCTCACATTTGAAGTCAGTTTGAGGGGTCTATATGGCTGAAAATACCCAAAAGTGACACCATTCTAAAAAATGCACCCCTCAAGGTACTCAAAACCACATTCAAGAAGTTTATTAACCCTTCAGGTACTTCACAGCAGCAGAAGCAACATGGAAGGAAAAAATGAACATTTAACTTTTTAGTCACAAAAATTATCTTTTAGCAACAATTTTTTTATTTTCCCAATGGTAAAAGGAGAAACTGAACGACAAAAGTTGTTGTCCAATTTGTCCTGAGTACGATGATACCTCATATGTGGGGGTAAACCACTGTTTGGGCGCACGGCAGGGCTTGGAAGGGAAGGAGCGCCATTTGACTTTTTGAATGAAAAATTGGCTCCACTCTTTAGCGGACACCATGTCACGTTTGGAGAGCCACCGTGTGCCTAAAAATTGGAGCTCCCCCACAAGTGACCCCATTTTGGAAACTAGACGCCCCAAGAAACTTATCTAGATGCATAGTGAGCACTTTGAACCCCCAGGTGCTTCACAAATTGATCCGTAAAAATGAAAAAGTACTTTTTTTCACAAAAAATTTCTTTTTGCCTCAATTTTCTCATTTTCACATGAGTAATAGGATAAAATGGATCTTAAAATTTGTTGGGCAATTTCTCCCGAGTACACCGATACCTCATATGTGGGGGTAAACCACTGTTTGGGCACATGGCAGGGCTCGGAAGGGAAGGAGCGCCATTTGACTTTTTGAATGAAAAATTATCTCCATCGTTAGCGGACACCATGTCGCGTTTGGAGAGCCCCTGTGTGCCTAAACATTGGAGCTCCCCCACAAGTGACCCCATTTTGGAAACTATACCCCCCAAGGAACTTATCTAGATGCCTAGTGAGCACTTTAAACCCTCAGGTGCTTCACAGATTGATCTGTAAAAATGAAAAAGTACTTTTTTATTCACAAAAAAATTATTTTCGCCTCAATTTTTTCATTTTCACATGGGCAATAGGATAAAATGGATCCTAAAATTTGTTGGGCAATTTCTCCCGAGTACGCCGATACCTCATATGTGGGGGTAAACCACTGTTTGGGCACACGGCAGGGCTCGGAAGGGAAGGCGCGCCATTTGACTTTTTGAATGGAAAATTAGCTCCAATTGTTAGCGGACACCATGTCGCGTTTAGAGAGCCCCTGTGTGCCTAAACATTGGAGCTCCCCCACAAGTGACCCCATTTTGGAAACTAGACCCCACAAGGAACTTATCTAGATGCATATTGAGCACTTTAAACCCCCAGGTGCTTCACAGAAGTTTATAACGCAGAGCCATGAAAATAAAAAATAATTTTTCTTTCCTCAAAAATGATTTTTTAGCCTGGAATTTCCTATTTTGCCAAGGGTAATAGGAGAAATTGGACCCCAAATGTTGTTGTCCAGTTTGTCCTGAGTATGCTGATACCCCATATGTGGGGGTAAACCACTGTTTGGGCGCACGGCAGGGCTCGGAAGGGAAGGAGCGCCATTTGGCTTTTTAAATGGAAAATTAGCTCCAATCATTAGCGGACACCATGTCACGTTTGGAGAGCCCCTGTGTGCCTAAACATTGGAGATCCCCCACAAATGACCCAATTTTGGAAACTAGACCCCCAAAGGAACTAATCTAGATGTGTGGTGAGGACTTTGAACCCCCAAGTGCTTCACAGAAGTTTAGGGTATGTGCACACGTCAGGATTTTTTCCTGACAAAATCCTGAGAATTCTGCCAGAAATTCGCGTTTTTTTGCGCGCGGATTTCTCGCGGAATTTGCGCGTTTTTTGCGCGGATTTTTTGCGTTTTTATTTTTCCTGAATGTAATTTTTGCTATGGAATCCGCAAAAAATCCGCAAAAAGAATGAGCATGTCCGTTCTTTTTGCGGAATGCGTTTTTTTTGCGGAATAAAACGCTAACATCTGCACAAAAAATGCGGAATGCATTCTAAAAGATAGGATGCATAATGTTAGCGTTTTTTACCGGATTTATAGCGTTTTTATTGCGAAATTCCGCAAAAAAAACGCTAAAAATCCAGACGTGTGCACATACCCTTATAACGCAGAGCCATGAAAATAAAAAAAAAAAATTATTTTCTCAAAAATGATCTTTTAGCCTGCAATTTTTTATTTTCCCAAGGGTAACAGGAGAAATTTGACCCCAAAAGTTGTTGTCCAGTTTCTCCTGAGTACGCTGACACCCCATATGTGGGGGTAAACCACTGTTTGGGCACATGCCGGGGCTCGGAAGTGAAGTAGTGACATTTTGAAATGCAGACTTTGATGGAATGCTCTGAGGGAGTCACGTTGCGTTTGCAGAGCCCCTGGTGTGCCTAAACAGTAGAAACCCCCCACAAGTGACCCCATTTTAGAAACTAGACCCCCCAAGGAACTTATCTAGATATGTGGTGAGCACTTTGAATCCCCAAGTGCTTCACAGACATTTACAACGCAGAGCCGTGAAAATAAAAAATCATTTTTCTTTCCTCAGAAATGATGTTTTAGCAAGCATTTTTTTATTTTCACAAGGGTAACAGGAGAAATTGGACCCCAGTAATTGTTGCGCAGTTTGTCCTGAGTACACTGATACCCCATATGAGGGGGTAAACCACTGTTTGGGCGCACGTCGGGGCTCGGAAGTGAGGGAGCACCATTTGACTTTTTGAATACAAGATTGGCTGGAATCAATGGTGGCGCCATGTTGCGTTTGGAGACCCCTGATGTGTCTAAACAGTGGAAACCCCTCAATTCTACCCCCAACACTAACCCCAACACACCCCTAACCCTAATCCCAACTGTAGCCATAACGCTAATCACAACCCTAACCCCAACCCTAATTCCAACCCTAAGGCTATGTGCCCACGTTGCGGATTCGTGTGAGATTTTTCAGCATCATTTTTGAAAAATCCGCGGGTAAAAGGCACTGCGTTTTACCTGCGGATTTACAGCGGATTTCCAGCATTTTTTGTGCGGATTTCACCTGTGGATTCCTATTGAGGAGCAGGTGTAAAACGCTGCGGAATCCGCACAAAGAATTGACATGCTGCGGAAAATACAACGCAACATTTCCGCGCGGTATTTTCCGCACCATGGGCACAGCGGATTTAGTTTTCCATAGGTTTACATGGAACTGTAAACCTGATGGAACACTGCTGCGAATCCGCAGCGGCCAATCCGCTGCGGATCCGCAGCCAAATCCGCACCGTGTGCACATAGCCTAATTCTAAAGGTATGTGCACACACTGCGGAAAACGCTGCGGATCCGCAGCAGTTTCCCATGAGTTTACAGTTCAATGTAAACCTATGGGAAACAAAAATCGCTGTACACATGCTGCAGAAAAACTGCACGGAAACGCAGCGGTTTACATTCTGCAGCATGTCACTTCTTTCTGCGGATTCCGCAGCGGTTTTACAACTGCTCCAATAGAAAATCGCAGTTGTAAAACCACAGTGAAATGCGCAGAAAAAACGCGGTAAATCTGCCATAAATCGGCAGCGGTTTAGCACTGCGGATTTATCAAATCCGCAGCGGAAAAATCCGCAGAGGAACAGAATACGTGTGCACATACCGAAACCCTAACCCTAGCCCTAACCCTAACCCTAACCCTAGCCCTAACCCTAACCCTAGCCCTAACCCTAACCTTAGTGGAAAAAAAAAATTCTTTATTTTTTTATTGTCCCTACCTATGGGAGTGACAAAGGGGGGGGGGGGTCATTTATTATTTTTTTTATTTTGTTCACTGTGATAGATTATATCTCAGTGATCAAAATGCACTTTGGAATGAATCTGCCGGCCGATTCGGCGGGCGCACTGCGCATGCGCCCGCCATTTTGGAAGATGGCGGCGCCCAGGGAGAAGACGGACAGACCCCGGCAGGATCGGTAAGTATGATGGGGCGAGGGGGAGCACGGGGGGGTGGAACTGAGTGCGGGGGTGGAACAGAGCACGGGGTGGTGTATGATGCATGGGGGGTGGATGATGCACGGGGGGGTGGATCGGAGTGCAGGGGGGTTAGATCGGAGCACGGGGGGGTGATTGGAGCACGGGGGGAGCGGACAAGAGCACGGGGGAGCGGAGCACAGTACGGAGGGGAGCCGGAGCAGTCTACCGGAGAGATCGGTGGCTTGGGGGGGGGGGGCGATCGGTGGGGTGGGGGCACATTAGTGTTTCCAGCCATGGCCGATGATATTGCAGCATCGGCCATGGCTGGATTGTAACATTTCACCAGTTTTCATAGGTGAAATATTACAAATCGCTCTGATTGGCAGTTTCACTTTCAACAGCCAATCAGAGCGATCGTAGCCACGGGGGGGGGGGTGAAGCCACCCCCCCCCCCCCTGGGCTAAACTACCACTCCCCCTGTCCCTGCAGATCGGGTGAAATGGGAGTTAACCCTTTCACCCGATCTGCAGGGACGCGATCTTTCCATGACGCCACATAGGCGTCATGGGTCGGATTGGCACCGACTTTCATGACGCCTACGTGGCGTCATGGGTCGGGAAGGGGTTAATGCAGGTTATCTTATTGTTGTAAGAGGTGGGTCTGCTGGCTATTTCTGTAGTTTTCACTGGTAGGTGGCAGTATGATGTGTTGTGGTATTGATTTACACTGTAGGGGTGATACACTAGATGAATCTTGTATCACATTTTTGGAAGAGGAGATTTCTGGGGAGTATAGAATTAGATCTTGTGAGTTTGGGAGGTTGTGTCTAGATAATTTTCTTTAGATGAGCTCACATATGTGTCATAAAATAATGTTTGTAAATGAGTCAAATATTAATGTTTTTTGTCAATCTTGATTGTTTACTAACAGAACACAGTCCAACCTCACAGAGAGGGAGACCACCGGCTCGGAATCAGAAGCTGTCATCGATCCTGTGGGTTTTGAAGAAGATGTTGCAGGACCATCTTTGCAAGCTTCGACCTCCATCAATCCGGGCACATCAGCTTCAGCATCACAAGGCCGAGCACCCAGTGTAGAAGATGATGCACCACCTCCATCATCAGCACCACATCATCCTGTAATCCAGGATGGCCAAGCACAGAGCAGCAGTCCTACTGACCCACTGGTGTCCTCCCCACAGCCAGTTGTCCTTTTATTACAGAGAGGGCCCGAAGGAGAGAGGTGCAAGCTACAAGGAGGGATGTGGACGCTGGCGTCCTCAATTATTTGGCCCGGGCAGCCACGGATGATGGCGAGGAGGCATTTGCGCGCAGCCTTGCCCGTTATATTCATCCCCTTCCCCGTGAGATGAGGCTACGTGTGAGAGGGTGCTTTCAAATCCTGATTGATCTCTGCACCCCTCCAAATAACCCCTATGAGGTTTTTGAATTTCTGGAGAGAAGGCAGCTTTCTCAAAATAATCTCTTGCGCCTTCAATTTCCTCAACAGGTGCCGAATCAATCAGGATTTGAAGCACCTACTCCACACCTCAACCCCTCCCACCCCAAAATGTGCAAATGCCAGCAATGCACCAAATGGCAGCCTACAACCCCCATTCCCAATATGGCCACTTTTCCAGACCCAGTGATGTAGGCTGGTCCCAACCTGGGTTTGGACAACATGGCCATTTTGGGGTGGGGTATGACTACAGGCAATATCTCCGTCATGGGCAGAGGCAATTAATTTCTGCCAACAAGCAAATGAGCAATATGGGCAAGGCCTGTATATGGCTGTGCAAGCCACATCCTCATCACAGGGTGAAGGCCAATTGGGCCAACAAAGGCCCCCTGAACACGACCCTGAGTTGCCGCCATCTTCCCCGCCAACTTGCAGGGATCTTTAATTTTTTATTCAATTTTGGGATTGTGAATCTCAGTTCCGCAAAACAATGTTGTTGGGTATTTAGTAGTGTATGTACACTTTCTTATGTGTTGTTTTTCTTACCAAAAAAAACACACAAAAAAAGATTGCAAGTTAGCAAAAAAGCAAAATATTTCAGTTAGTAAAAACAGTTAAAATACCCAATTGATGTTTGTGGACTCATCATTTCAACATCACACAAATATGGTCTGGTCATAATCATCTTTTAAGTAAGGAAATACAACACACACAGTACTGTTTCAATAGCATCCAAAATTATATTTTGTACAAATATTAAGAAAAAAACAACATCACAACTGAGACACTGCATAATCTTGCCAGGGAGTAGCACCCTGAGGAGATACAAAATAATTTGTCAAAACATCCCTAACTTTTAGTCCAGAAAGGGGACGGCGCAGAGGAGGGCCATGTGGTGTAGGCCTAATCACATTGCTCAACATGTCTTCAGCAATATGATCTGAGGAGCAATCATGTATGCGGGTGTAATTGTGCAAAATTACACAGGCTTTGATTACTTCATTCACAGAAGTTTCACCAAGCTGAATTGCAGACTGGAGAACACGCCATTTTGCAACCAGAATACCAAAGGCGCACTCCACTAGTCTCCGCGCCCTAGAAAGCCGCAAATTAAATATCCACCACTGATGGTCGAGGTTGTGGCGGGGATAAGGCCTCATGACGTGTCTGGTCAGTTGGAATGCCTCATCTCCAACAAGAACAAAATGCACTGCTTCCGCAGTGGAGCCTGGCAGTTGTTGTGGTGGTGGGAGATCTAACTGGTTGTCACGTAGCCGCCGACCCATAATGGACGAATTGAAGACCCTAGAGTCTCCAGTTCAGCCATAGGCCCCAAAGTCTACAATTATAAACCTGTAGTTACTGTCAACTACAGCTAACAGAACTACAGAGAAAAACTGCTTATAGTTGTAGAATTGGGAGCCAGAGTGTTATGACCTGGTGGTCAGGACAATAATGGACCTGGTGGTTAAGAGCACACGGAATGACCTGATAGTTACTGATAATAAAGGACGAGCTCTGGGACGTGAGCACTCTGCTGACCGCAATCCCTAATCCTATCACACACACTAGAAATAGCCGTGGATTGCTCCTAACGCTCCCTATGCAACTCGGCACAGCCTAAGGAACTAGCTAGCCCTGAAGATAGAAAAATAAAGCCTACCTTGCCTCAGAGAAATTCCCCAAAGGAAAAGGCAGCCCCCCACATATAATGACTGTGAGTAAAGATGAAAATACAAACACAGAGATTAAATAGATTTAGCAAAGTGAGGCCTGACTTACTGAACAGACTGAGGATAGGAAAGGTTGCTTTGCGGTCAGCACAAAAACCTACAAAAAGACCACGCAGAGGGCGCAAAAAGACCCTCCGCACCGACTCACGGTGCGGAGGCGCTCCCTCTGCGTCCCAGAGCTTCCAGCAAGCAAGACAACAATCAAAATAGCAAGCTGGACAGAAAAATAGCAAACCAAAGAAAATACAAGCAGGAACTTAGCTTCTGCTGGGAAGACAGGTCACAAGAATGATCCAGGAGTGAACTAGACCAATACTGGAACATTGACAGGTGGCATGGAGCAAAGATCTAAGTGGAGTTAAATAGAGCAGCCAGCTAACGAATTAACCTCGTCACCTGTGGAAGGAAACTCAGAAACACCCACCAGAGGAAGTCCATGGACAGAACCAGCCGAAGTACCATTCATGACCACAGGAGGGAGCCCGACAACAGAATTCACAACACCAGAGTTCGGCGGCTTACGTACCCTGATATGTTTTCCATCCACGGCTGCAATGCAGTTGGGGAAGTCACAATTTTCCAGGTAACCATGGGCTATTTTGAGCCAATCAGCCTGCTTTGGCTCAGGCATCACAAGGTCCTTCAGTTTGTCCCAGATTTGCCTACAGGTTGACCGAACAATGCCCGAAATTGTGGAGCGGCCAATCAAGAACTCCAGGTGAAGTCCCGCATACGACAATCCAGTTATCAGGAAGCTGAAAGTGACAAAAAAAATATTAGCTATGTTAAACACTTCCAAAAAAAGAGGACTAAGCCCAAATTTTTTTTCTTTCCTGTCAAACATAAATAACGCTGGCAAATTAACAATGTACTTAGGGTACTTCACTACAACATTTCCAACACTTTTTATATCTGCTTGTGCCCTAATGTACACATATACATGAAAATACATGCTAGAAACAAACACATAAAAAAAAATATCATCAACATACAGTATGTGAGGATGTTGAATACATACCGTAAGGTAAGGAGAAGCCGCTCCTCTGCGGATATTGCTTTGCGCATCACGGTGTCCTGATATGTGATACCTGGACGTAACATCTCCAACAATCTATCAAATGTTGGTATAGTCATTCGACAGTACAGATAGAATTTATCCGGATGTGCCCGCAGAGCTGTATAGAGCCTCTCAAAATGGCCTTTAGTGAGGCGTTTAGTCAGAAGAGGTTGCACCCACATTCTTCTCCTCCTTCGCAGATCTACTATCACAGGATAGGGCTGGCCAAACCGACGCGACAAGAGCCAGTTAAACAAAACCCACTGCGTTGGGGTGAACTGCAGGTGGTCAGACATGGTGCAATCGGTAACACAACACTCCAACAGATGCAAAACCCAAAAATGGCCATATGGGAGTGAGCCACCTGTTGGAGAGGCCTTAAATAGGATTGATGATGGTGATTTAAATCAATTTCAGCCTCCAAAACCGTTAAATGTCCATTTTGTCATGTTGCGTGAAAAATACGCATTACGGTGGGCATACGGATTACATACGCAACATTACATGCGCAAAATACTCGACCACACCTTGCCTACGGAGTACTTACGGATCACCGTTTTTGGAATTTTGTGGCGTATTACTCTGAGTGTGACGCCGGCCTAATACTGAGAGTTCTGAGGAAGATCCAGGAGCGCCACGCATCGGTAATCCTAATAGTCCCATACTGGCACAAAAGAAGCTGGTTCTCCCTTTTAACTCCTTCATGACCTGGGGAATTTTCATTTTTTCGTTTTCGTTTTTTGCTCCCCTTCTTCCCAGATCCATAACTTTTTTATTTTTCTGTCAAGATGGCCATGTGAGGGCTTATTTTTTGCGGGACGAGCTATACTTTTGAACGACATCATTGGTTTTACCATGTCATGTACTAGAAAATGGGAAAAAAAATTCCAAGTGCGGTGAAATTGCAAAAAAAGTGCAATCCCACACTTGTTTTTTGCTTGGCTTTTAGCCGGGTTCACTAAATGCTAAAACTGACCTGCCATTTTGATTATCCAGGTCATTATGAGTTCATAGACACCAAACATGTCTAGGTTATTTTTTATCTAAGTGGTGAAAAAGTGGCTTCAATAGCCTCCATGGGAGGCTAGAACCTGGAACAACTCGATCGCCTCTGCTACATAGGGGCGAAGCTCAGATCGCTCCTATGTAGTAGAATTACAGACTTGCTATGAGTGCCGACCACAGGGTGGCGCTCATTGCAATCCGGCATCAACAACCATAGAGGTCTCAAGGTGACCTCTGGTTGTTATGCCGATGCATCGCTGACCCCCGATCACGTGATGGGGTTCAGCGATGCGTGCATTTCCGGCTGGATGTCCGGAAGCGCTAATTAAATGCTGCTGTCAGCGTTTGACAGCGGCATTTAACGAGATAATAGCAGCGGATTAATTGTGATTACAACCCGCCGCCATTGCGGGCACATGTCAGCTGTTCAAAACAGCTGACATGTCCCGGCTTTGATGCAGGCTCACCGCCAGAGTCCACATCAAAGCAGGGGATCTGACCTCTGATGTACTATCCCGTCTGAGGTCAGAAAGGGGTTAAAGTGGATGGCGTTGGAAGACCCAATTTCCCTACCATCAAGATGGGATCTTCTGATGCAGGGCCCTCTGGTTCATCAAAATCTAGAGCTGTTACAGCTGTCAGCTTGGATCCTGAGAAGGAGATCCTAAGGTCAAAGGGTTTGTCATCTCTACCATACAAAAGAGCGTAAAGCCGGTAACCTCAGCTATATATCTAAAGGTCTGGAAGAAGTTCTGCTCACAAAGTACAGTTCCAGTATCCGTCACTCGGGGTCCAAATATTCCTCAGATTCTATATTGCCTTCAGGCTGGCTTTGATAGGGGTCTGAGGCCTAGTATGTTGGATGGTACAGATTTTAGACCTGGGTTCTTTTTTTTTTGACTATCCACTGGCCAATCATCCCTGGGTAGTAAGATTTATTAAAGCTATTCAGCGTATTAGGCCCACAATTCGTAGCTCAGTGCCCCCTGGGATCTCAACTTAGTTCTAAACGAACTATTCAAAAACCCATATGAGCCACTAGACCAGGCAGACCTAAGGTCTGTAGCATTCAAAGCAGTCTTCCTAGTAATAATAACTTCGGTGAGGCATATAGGCGAGATCCAGGACCTTTCCATAGGAGACCCATATTTAAAGATTCAGAAGGACTGTATCATCTTAAAATTAGATCCTGCTTTTCTCCCCAAGGTGGTTACGGACTTCCACAGGAATCAGTAAATCGTGTTACCCACTTTCTGACAAAACTACAGCAATGAGAAAGAACTCTCTCTTCACTCCTTAGATGTTAAAAGCGCAGTGCTACAATACTTACAGCTCACAGAGAGCTGGAGAGTGGACTCTAACCTCTTCGTACAGATGGCCAGAAAGAACAAATGGGAAGAAGGCTTCAAAAGCTACTTTAGCCAGATGGATAAAGTCCACAATTAGTGCAGCATATGTCTTGGCGGGAAAGACTCCGCTGGAAAACCTCAGGGCTCACTCGCTGAGAGCAATCTCGGCTTCGTGGGCAGAGAGCACTGGGGCATCCATGGACCAGATCTGTAGGGTTGCAACTTGGTCTAATTTAAATATGTTATGCAGACATTATAAGTTGGACGTTCTGCCAAACCAACAGACGGCCTTTGGGAGGAAAGTTCTTCAAGCAGTAATCCTGCCCTAGTAGGAGTTATTTGATATTTCTCCGGTGGTGCTGTTAGGAGGGACGTCCTGGAAAGTAGGAATTAGTCCTACTGGTAATGGTGCTTCCAGGAGTCCATCATGACAGCACCTTTTATATACCCTCCCTTGAATTTCCTGTCTGCTATGTGATATGAACATGTATAGAGGAGGTTCAATAAAATAGTTGTTGCATCCATCCTGGTGTGGTACTTGGGAAAAATCACTGAAGGGTGGTGGTGGTGAGGGGCTATTTAACTTCTTCTGTGTTCCTGTCCCTATCAAGGATATGAAGGACTACCTCCTGGTGGTGCTGTCATGATGGACTCCTGGAAACACCATTACCGATTGGTCTAATTCTTACTTTTATAAGAGTTAAACATGTTGTAGGATTGTGTAAGTGGTTTGCATTGATTATTGGTGGGTGACAGACTACCTGTTAGGGTTGGCGGATTGCAATAAAATAAAATATAAATAAAGTGCAATCGCAACCCGGGGTGCACCGTGCAGAGATTAACCCTGCTGCTAGTGTGAACAATGACAGAACTAAACAGCAAGCGTTAAACACACTGAGTTTACGCCACTCAGTGTGAACGGAACACTGAGTACCAGGCTCAGTTACTTCACCGAGAGGTACGGCACGAGTATGCGAAGTGCTGTACCCTGTTAACGCAAAAAAAGCCCTCACCCAACCCAAGATGACAAAAAATGGAGACACTACGGGTAACAGAAAATTGTGCTTTTTTTTTTTTAAGCAAAGTTTGGAATTTTTTTTACCACTTAGATAAAAAAATAACATAGACATGTTTGGTGTCTATGAACTCGTAATGACCTGGAGAATCATAATGGCAGGTCAGTTTTAGCATTTAGTGAACCTATCAAAAAAGCCAAACAAAAAACAAGTGTGGGATTGCACTTTTTTTTGCAATTTCACCACACTTGGAATTTTTTTCCTCTTTTCTAGTACGCGGCATGCTAAAACCAATGATGTCGTTCAAAAGTTCAACTTGTCCCACAAAAAATAAGCCCTCACATGGCCATATTGACGTAAAATTAAAAAAGTTATAGCTCTGGGGGAAGGAGGGGAGCAAAAAACAAAAACGCAAAACCAAAAAAAGCTGGGGTCATGAAGGGGTTCATTTTCATGCAACATGTGTGCACCCAAACAGCAGTTTTCCACCACATTTGGGGTATTGGCGTACTCAGGAGAATTTGCACAACAAATTTTATGGTGCAATTTCTCCTGTTACCCTTGTGAAAATGAAATATTTGGTGCTAAAGTACCATTTTTGTGGGAAAAAGTTAAATGTTCATTTTTTCCTTTCCTTTCTTTTTTTACATTAAATTAATTCCTGTGAAGCACCTGAAGGGTTAATCAACTTCTTGAATGTGGTTTTGAGTATCTTGAGGTGTGCAGTTTTTAGGGTGGTGTCACCTTTGGGTAGTTTCTGTCATATAGGGCCCTCAAAGTGACTTCAAATGTGTTATGGTCCCTAAAAAATGGTTTTGTTAATTTTATGGAGAAATTGTTGATCAACTCTTAATCCTTCTAACTTCGCAACAAAAAAACATTATGCTTCAAAAATTGTGGTGATGTAAGGTAGACATGTGAGAAATTTTATTTATGAACTATTGTGTGTGACATAACTCTGATTTAAGGGCATAAAGATTAAAAGTTTGAAAATTGTGAAATTTTCCACAGTTTTGCCAAATTTCCGATATTTTCAGAAAATAAACGCAAGTTATAGAGAACAAATTTTACCACTGTCATGCAGTAAAATATGTCAAGAAAAAACAATCTCAGTATCATTGAGATATATTGAAGCGTTCCAGAGTTATTACCTTATAAATTGACACTGGTCAGAATTGTAAAAATTGATGTAAAAATTGACCAGGTCACAAAATCGAAAACAGGCTCTAACGCGAAAAGGTTAAGATCCCTCATCTGTAAACATGAAAATAGGGGGACTCCATGTTACTGGTAGTTCAAAAGCTCTGGAAAATCTACATCCTCCCCTCCACCTTTCCACCAACGAAAAATCCTTCAAAATCCACTGTCCCAAGGCCAAGCAACATTCATGCCTCTTTATTCCCAAAGTATAAACAAACTGCAGTTAGCATCCACATGTATGGCATTATGACATTGCTGTAGCACAGTGGTCCCCAACCTTTCTGACCTAAAGAGCCACATTCTTCTCTGTGAGCATCACGAGCCACATTCCGCTCTGAGAGGGCATCGCGAGCCACATCTACCTCCCCTCCCCCTCACAGTAGTGGCAAGCACAACCCTCATTATGGGTATAATGATAACCATAGCTTTTCCACAGAAATCACCCCAAAGCAGTATAACAAGATCCAGCGGTCCCCACAATACTCCCATTCAGTATTCTCCTATAAAGCACTCCCAACACACTGACACATCCAGCTTCAGGCACCTACTCTGACAGGTAGTATCATCCTGTCTCCAGCGTAGCATACTTAAATTATCTCAAAACCCGTAGGACCAGTATATGTGCATCAGATCTGCTCTTCTGTGCCGGGAAGTGCACCAAATTCACCATTTTTAGATTTTCTCCTCATACCTGTTTGCTAGACCTGCAGCTAATGCACCAAGCTGGCAGACAGCTGCGAGCCACAATTCATGGGACTGCGAGCCACATGTGGCTCCCGAGTTACAGGTTGGGGACCCCTGCTGTAGCGGGAAGCACTCACTTAACGATTTATGCCTTGCATATCTCCATAAGCACAAGTTGGGCACATTGTATTGGGAAAAACAGTGGACTATTTGCAATGTTCACTTTGCAATATCCATTGTGTACTAATTTGCGGACAACACCTGTGCTATCAAAATAGTCACTACATCTGTAAATAAATTCCTTAGGGGACCTAATTTCCGAAATGAATTCACTTTTTGGGGATTTCTGATGGTCTAACACCTAAGGGGCTCTGCACATGGTACCTAAAATATATTCCAGGAAAGAATGTGTTCCAAAAGGCACTCCTTCCCTTACAAGCCCTGGCATATACTCAAACTGTACTGTATGACCACATATAGGGTATCATCAGAAACTTCAGAACACAGTGTGGGGTCATTTTTTAATATTACTAATTGTAAAAATAAAAAAAGTGGGGCTAAACCACCAATTGGAAAACAACTTACATTTTTCAATGGCATGAAACTGTCAATTACCTGTCGGTTTAGAATGCTTCAGTAGTAAGAAATATTATTACCATGGACAGAATGAATATACAAACACTGTGGCAATAAAAATAACAAGAAATGTTATCATTACCAATATCAAATGATAAAAATGCCACACAATAACAATCTCCTTTGTAAGGGACAATTAGCAAAGACAGCACACTGACAAAAATTATTTATTTAGTACACAGATTCAAAATGAAATGAACATTATCAAATTGATAAAACAAATTTGTGAAGGATGACACCAGAGAGATCACACAGAATCCCACTGTTGCAACCACATGTGAGGATCCCACACCTAGCTACTCCGCCTGACGTCACTACATCAGACGTTTTTCACATAATGCGGTCACCAACATGACGTTCCACTCCCCCCCTGGGGACACGTAAGGTCAGCTTGATACAGTTTTACACAGACGCCCCCTGTCCACATGGGCCCAGGGAGGCTGTCAATAAATCCCCTCATCCTTCACAAGATTAAAAAAGACTAACTACAGTGTTATTGAGCAACAAAGACAATAATTCTTTAAAGGGAGTGTGTCATTAAAAAGAAAAAATATTTAAACAATTGAAAAAAAAAAAAATATATATATATATATATATATATATATTTAAATAATGGCATGAAATATGACTTAAAGGGTTTTAATATTTTCAACTTTAAAACACTAAGGGGAGCAGTTGTTAAAATTTGCCATGAAAGCCTAGTTTACTGCTACCTCGCATTATGACTGCAGTAAATGTGGGCAGGATCTGCTCACAGGTTCCTGATGTCACTCCACTCCTCCGCCTCTGGTTGTTTTCAGAAGGATAAGGTAGGATGGAGTTTAGGATCACAGAGCAGCGCCATTTCTTTGGTGACTGCAATGTGATACTGAGATGTAATACATACAGGCAATCCCTGCATGTGTTGCAGCTATCGCATAGCTACGAGACATGTAGGTGCGGGGACTCAAACATATTTTTTGAGCACGTTGAAGTCACTCTGTTAGCACCCGAGCATGCTCGGATAGCACTTTATCCAAGCACATTCGTTTATCACTTATGAAAACGCATTTCTTTAGAATCGCCCCACTTCACTTACAGTGGGTGCGGAAAGTATTTAGAGCTCTTAAATTTTTCACTCTTTGTTTCATTGCAGCCATTTGGTAAATTCAAAAAAGTTCATTTTTTCTCTCATTAATGTACACTCTGCACCCCATCTTGACTGAAAAAAAAACAAATGTAGAAATTTTTGCATATTTATTAAAAAAAACCTGAAATATCACATGGTCATAAGTATTCAAACCCTTTGCTCAGACACTCATATTTAAGTCACATGCTGTCCATTTCCTTGTGATCCTCCTTGAGATGGTTCTACTCCTTCATTGGAGGCCAGCTGTGTTTAATTAAACTGATAGGACTTGATTTGGAAAGGTACAAACCTGTCTATATGAGACCTCACAGCTGACAGCATATGTCAGACCAAATGAAAATCATGAGGTCAAAGGAACTGGCAAAGGAGCTCAGAGACAGAATTGTGGCAAGGAACAGATCTGGCCAAGGTTACAATAGAATTTCTGCAGTACTCAACATTCCTAAGAGCACAGTGGCCTCCATAATCCTTAAATGGAAGAAGTTTGGGACCACCAGAAGTCTTCCAAGACCTGGCCGTCCAGCCAAACTGAGCAATCGTGGGAAAAGAGCCACTGTAGGAGAGGTAAAGAAGAACCCCAAGATCACTGTGGCTGAGCTCCAGAGATGCAGTAGGGAGATGGGAGAAAGTTCCACAAAGTCAACTATCACTGCAGCCCTCCACCAGTCGGGCCTTTATGGCAGAGTGGCTCGACAGAAGCCTCTCTTCAGTGCAAGACATATGAAAGTCCACATAGAGTTTGCTAAAAACACATACAAAACTCCCAGACTATGAGAAATAAGATTCTCTGATCTGTTGAGACAAAGAGTGACCTTTTTGGGGTGCTTTTCAGTTGGAGGGACATCACGACTGGTTGCCATTGAAGGAAACATGAATGTGGCCAAGTACAGAGATATCCTGGATGAAAACCTCTTCCAGAGTGCTCTGGACCTTAGACTTGGCTGAAGGTTCACCTTCCAACAAGACAATGACCCTAAGCACACAGCAAAAATAACAAAGGAGTGGCTTCAGAACAACTCTGTGACCATTCTTGACTGGCCAGAGCCCTGACCTAAACCCAATTGAGCATCTCTGGAGAGACCTGAAAATGGCTGTCCACCAACGTTCACCATCCAACCTACCGGAACTGGAGAGGATCTGCAAGGAAGAATGACAGAAGATTCCCATATCCAGGTGTGAAAAACTTGTTGCATCATTCCCAAGAAGACTCATGGCTGTACTAGCTCAAAAGGATGCTTCTACTCAATACTGAGCAAAGGGTCTGAATACTTATGACCATGTCATATTTCAGTAAACAGAATAGACCCTGTCTACCTGGCTACTCATACATTGCTGAGCTAGCCCTAGCTCGGTCAAACAAAACAGCTATTGCTCTTAGCAACCACTGACTCTTGTAGTTCTGTGCACATGGCCTGTGAAGACTCTTCTGAGAGGGATTCTGGCCTCTCTCAAGCTCAAAGACACATCCAGTCTTGTCAGCTTCCCCGAGCTGAGTAAGGAGAACAGCTAACCTAGTTATATGCAGGGCTAGCCAGGTGATCTAATCAGAATCTGTAGAGCTATGATTTAGCCCTAGCTTACCTGGATATGCTACATACCCCCTGTGCAAAGCCGGGGGCTGAGCACCATCTGCCAACACACAGAACCTATAGGGCTTTAAATTGACCAGAATATGAGACTCATGCTTGATAACATGAGGGTGACCTAGTAACTCCAAGAACCTGTACCTATTTTTGAGTACCAATTTTTGGCTGTGCTGATTTTTAGAAGGCAGCAAGGTTCCTGTCACTTTGACAACCGCAGGGTTGGCTTCTGACCGGACCAACCAGCAAGGGGTTTCAGGCTGTTCATACCCTGCTAGGGTTTTAGTAGGTTGCCATAATATATGTGAAAGGTCTTCTTTTTCCCTGGTCGGTATACTTTATAGTTAACCTCTCCTACCTTTTCAACCACTCTCTAGGGTCTCTGATAAAGGGTAAGCAGCTTACTCCCCTTGCGGACACCAACACATGTATCCAATCACCAGCCTTAAATTGTTTCACTCGAGCCAACAGATTATAACCCCTGGATTTTTCCTCTTGGGCCTTGAGGAGGTGCTCTTTCACCTGTCTCTTCACTGTATTCCCCCAACAGAACAAATCATTATGCCTGGCTACTTGAAGAAGCCGACTTTGGCTCCTGACTCCCAGGGAATCTCATTTACTCTTTCTAGAGCACCTTTTATTGTCTAGTCTCTGAGATGGGATTCAGATTTTAATATCATTTTTCAAGCTGGTGTTGTAAAGTATTTCTATTTACTGAGATAATGACTTTTGGGTTTTCATTGGCTGTCAGCCATAATTATCAACATTAACAGAAATAAACACTTGAAATACATCACTGTTTGTAATGACTCTATATGATATATGAGTTTCACTTTTTGTATTGTATTGAAAAACTGAAATAAATTAACTTTTTGATGATATTCTAATTTTGTGAGAAGCACCTGTAACTTCTGGGTCTCCAAATTAGACACATGGCATGAGCTTTCTCTTTACACCTTGAAGGTGCTGGCCTATCCTGTGACAAGTCTACTATCAGTATGGGTTTTTAGCATGGCAAGAGGTATGATCACAGACAGGTGCATCCGCCTGTTCACAGCCAATGTGGGCAAGCTCACATTCATTAAAATGAACCAGGGTGGATCCCACTGGACTTGTCTGTACCTTTGGCTGACTAGAGAACTAGACCAGCCGCACCTAGGCATTGTTATACTCCACAGCAATTTGTTAATTCTATTTGCCATTCGCAATATTTTGGAGCTGTCTCCAAATTTAATAAAACATACAACAACAACAAAAAAAACAATGTTGGCTACCTCCTCCTCCGCGACTCTGTTTTTTTAAGTCATTTCCCTAAAAAAAAAAAAAAAAAATGCAAAAAACCTAAACAGCGTTGTTGGCTACTACAACACCACATACATCTCCACCTCCACGTTCAAAATTAATATTTTTTATTCTGCCTTATTTCAAGTCATTTTCCTATCCACATTTGTCTGCAGGGCAATTGCCCTGCTGTTACCCCCATTTTGCTTCTTTTTGCAGCTGCCCAGTCCTTACTATGACAATTTTACAGCCATTTTACAGCACCAAAGTTTGGGTACCAATTGACTTCTATTCGGTTTGGTTTCGGGGTCAAGTTTACCTTAAGGTAAAGGTACCTTCACACTGGTCAACTTTCCAACGATCACGACCAGCGATACGACCTGGCCGTGATCGTTGGAAAGTCCTTGTGTGGTCGCTGGGGAGCTGTCACACAGACAGCTCTCCAGCGACCAACGATGCCGAAGTCCCCGGGTAACCAGGGGAAACATCGGGTTACTAAGCGCAGGGCCGCGCTTAGTAACCCGATGTTTACCCTGGTTACAATTGTAAAATTAAAAAAAAAAAACACTACATACTTACATTCCGGTGTCTGTCACGTCCCTCGCCCTCAGCTTCCCGCACTGACTGTGTGAGCGCCGGCCGTAAAGCAGAGCACAGCATTGACGTCACTGCTGTGCTTTACAGCCGGCACTCACAGTCAGTGCGGGAAGCTGACGGCGAGGTACGTGACAGACACCGGAATGTAAGTATGTAGTGTTTTTTTTTTTTTACTTTTACAATGGTAACCAGGGTAAACATCGGGTTACTAAGCACGGCTCTGCGCTTAGTAACCCGATGTTTACCCTGGTTACCCGGGGACTCATTGCTGGATCGGTGTCACACACGCCGATCCAGAGATGACAGCTGGTGACCTGACGACAAAATAAAGTTCTGGCCTTCTAGCTCCGACCAGCGATGTCACAGCAGGATCCTGATCGCTGCTCTGTGTCAAACACAACGAGATCGCTATCCAGGACGCTGCAACGTCACAGATCGCTATCGTTATCGTTCAAAAGTTGCTCAGTGTGACGGTACCTTAAGGTTTTGTCCTGAGGAAGAGGTCCTGCATGACCTTGAAACACGTTGACTACTAACCTGTTTGAAATAAAGCTTTTAAGAATATCATCCCCCATCCATCTTTATTGCAGCGCAGATTTGGACACATACACCCGGTTTCACCATTATCCTTGGTCTCTGGACCCGTGTCCTGCAGCAGCTAATCCATGCTTTTCACATGTTACTTAGTTGCAGCAAAACAAGGTGAGCGTATCTCTCCCTCACTGCACCCCATGTTTTTAATCAGTTTAGACCCTATTTGTACTTTATTTGCTCTCCAGATTTTCCACTAACATTGTTTGGAGGCACTTCACAGTACAGATGGACAATGACCCAAAACATACTGCGAAAGCAAGCCAGGAGTTTAAGGCATAGAAGTGGAATATTCTGCAATGGTCCAGTCAATAGTTTCCAAAATTGGGTTAATTTAAATGTTTTTACTATGTACTTTTATTTATCTTTATCATTGGGGCTCAGAAAACGAGGAAACATATGGTCTATTTGTTTTGTTAATTTAAGCCTTTGCTCTATAAAGACATGGTAATATTTTGAGTGATTAGAGTTACCATACATTTTTACACTTGGCTGTTTTATTATGCAGAGGATGTGGGAAAGCCATGGAGGTCTAGATATTGTCTTGGCTGAAGCTTCAGATTGTTTTGGGTAAACAGTGCAGGACAAAAGGATTATTTTTCAGTAGATCAAGCTTATTAGCGCATTTAACACATGGAAATGTAATGGGAATAAGATGTAATTGCAATGCAAGCAAATGTAACACCTACTTGAGAACTTACTGCTCCATCACAGCAAAAGTGTATACTTTATACAGTATGTTAAACTAAACTGTAAAACCTTTACCATTTAACTTAGATAAAACCTTACTGAAACAAGTACACATTTTCCTATTCATGTTAACATCCATTTACTAGATTTAAATATATACAATGTACATGCAATTGGTTTCTCAATTTATTAGGTTATGTTATGCATTTTCCTATATAATTGGCATTCTTTATTTTCAAAGCCCAATTACATAAATAAATACAATAAAACAGTTTCCAAGGAAAAAAATAGTACATAAGTACATTGTTTCAAAGGGGGCATTTACACTGCAAGTAAATCGTGAATGGCCGTGTTAACCCTTTCAACCCAGAGTCTGTTTTCACATTCATGACCAGTGTCACTTTATGTGGCAATAACTCTGGAAAGCTTTAACAGATCATAGTGTTTCAGAGATTGTTTTTTATTGACATTGTACTTCTTGTTAGTGGTAAATTTAGGCAGATCATTTTTTCTTTTATTTATGAAAATATCAAAATTTTGGTAAAAATTATGTAATTTTGAAACCATTACTTTTTACGCTCTTAAGCCCCAAGGATGGTTTGTACGTTAATGACCGGGCCAATTTTTACAATTCTGACCACTGTCCCTTTATTAGGTTATAACTCTGGAACGCTTCAACGGATCTTGGCGATTCTGACATTCTTTTCTTCTGACATATTGTACTTCATGATAGTGGTAAAATTTCTTTGATATAACTTGCGTTTATTTGTGAAAAAAATGGAAATTTGGCGAAAACTTTGAAAATTTTGCAATTTTCCAACTTTGAATTTTTATGCCCTTAAATCACAGAGATATGTCATGTAAAATAATTAATAAGTAACATTTCCCACATGTCTACTTTACATCAGCACAATTTTGGAACCCCCAATTTTTTTTGTTAGGGAGTTATAAGGGTTAAAAGTTGACCAGCAATTTCTCATTTTTACAACACCAATATTTTTTAGGGACCACATCACATTTGAAGTCATTTTGAGGGGTCTATATGATAGAAAATAACCAAGTGTGACACCATTCTAAAAACTGCACCCCTCAAGGTGCTCAAAACCACATTCAAGAAGTTTATTAACCCTTCAGGTGTTTTACAGGAATTTTTGCAATGTTTAAAAATAAAATTAACATTTAACTTTTTTTCACAAAAAATTTACTTCAGCTCCAATTTGTTTTATTTTCACAAGGGTAAGTGAAGAAATTGGACCACAAAAGTTGTTGTGCCATTTGTTCTGAGTATGCCGATACCCCACATGTGGGGGTAAACCACTGTTTGGGCGCACGGCAGAGCTCGGAAGGGAAGGAGCGCCGTTTGACTTTTCAATGCAAAATTGACTGGAATTGAGATGGGATGCCATGTTGCGTTTGGAGAGCCCCTGATGTGCCTAAACATTGAAACCCCCCACAAGTGACACCATTTTGGAAAGTAGACCCCCTAAGGAACTGATCTAGATGTGTGGTGAGCACTTTAACCCACCAAGTGCTTTACAGAAGTTTATAATGCAGAGCCGTGAAAATAAAAAATCATATTTTTTCACAAATATGATATTTTCGCCCCCAATTTTTTATTTTCTTAAGGGTAAGAGAAGAAATTGGACCGCAAAAGTTGTTGTGCAATTTGTTCTGAGTACACCGATACCCCACATGTGAGGGTAAACCACTGTTTGGGCGCATGGCAGCGCTCGGAAGGGAAGGAGCACTGTTTGACTTTTCAATGCAAAATTGACTGGAATTGAGATGGGACACCATGTCACGTTTGGAGAGCCCCTGATGGACCTAAACATTGAAACCCCCCACAAGTGACACCATTTGGGAAAGAAGGTCCCCTAAGGAACTTATCTAGCTGTGTTTTGACAGCTTTGAACCCCCAAGTGTTTCACTACAGTTTTTAACGCAGAGCCGTGAAAATAAAAAATCATTTTTTTTTCCACAAAAATTATTTTTTAGCCCCCAGTTTTTTCCAAGGGTAACAGACATTGGACCCCAAAAGTTGTTGTCCGATTTGTACTGAGTACGCTGATACCCCATATGTGGGGGGGACCACCGTTTGGGCGCATGGCAGAGCTCGGAAGGGAAGGAGCGCCATTTGGAATGCAGACTTAGATGGATTGGTCTGCAGGCGTCACGTTGCATTTGCAGAGCCCCTGATGCACCTAAACAGTAGAACCCCCCACAAATGACACCATTTTGGAAACTAGACCCCCCAAGGAACTTATCTAGATGTGTTTTGACAGCTTTGAACCCCCAAGTGTTTCACTACAGTTTATAACGCAGAGTCATGAAAATAAAAATGAACTTTTTCCCACAAAAATGTTTTTTTAGCCCCCCAAATTTTTATATTCCCAAGGGTAACAAGAGAAATTGGACCCCAATAGTTGTTGTCCAATTTGTTCTGAGTATGCTGATACCCCATATGTTGGGGTAAACCCCTGTTTGGGCGCACGGGAGAGCTCGGAAGGGAAGGACCACTGTTTTACTTTTTCAACGCAAAATTGGCTGGAATTGAGATCGGACGCAGTGTCACGTTTGGAGAGCCTTATGTGCCTAAACAGTGGAAAACCCCAATTCTAACTGAAACCCTATCCCAAACACACCCCTAACCCTAATCCCAACAATAGCCCTAACCACACCCCTAACCCTGACACACCCCTAACCCTAATCCCAACCGTAAATGTAATCGAAACCCTAACCCTAACTTTAGCCTCAACCCTAACTTTAGCCCCAACCCTAACTTTAGCCCCAACCCTAACTAACTTTATCCCCAACCCTAACCCTAACTTTAGCCCCAACCCTAACTGTAGCCCTAACCCTAGCCCCAACCCTAACCCTAACCCCAACCCTAGCCCCAACCCTAGCCCTAACCCTAGCCCTAAACCCTAACCCTAGCCCTGACCCTAGCCCTAACCCTAATAGGAAAATGGAAATAAATATATTTGTTTAATTTTTTTATGTTTCCCTAACTAAGGGGGTGATGAAGGGGGGTTTGATTTACTTTCCTAGTGGGTTTTCTAGTGGATTTTTATGATTGGCAGCCGTCACACACTAAAAGACGCTTTTTATTGCAAAAAATATTTTTTGCGTTACCACATTTTGAGACCTATAATTTTTCCATATTTTGGTCCACAGAGTCATGTGAGGTCTTGTTTTTTGTGGGACGAGTTTACGTTTTTATTGGTAACATTTTCGGGCACGTGAAATTTTTTGATAGCTTTTTATTCCGATTTTTGTGAGGCAGAATGACCAAAAACCAGCTATTTATGAATTTCTTTTGAGGGGGGTGGGCGTTTATACTGTTCCGCATTTGGTAAAATGGATAAAGCAGTTTTATTCTTCGGGTCAGTACGATTACAGCGATACCTCATTACATAATTTTTAATGTTTTGGCGGTTTTTATACGATAAAAACTATTTTATAGAAAAAATAATTATTTTTGCATCGCTTTATTCTGAGGACTGTATCTTTTTTTTTTTTCGCTGATGATGCTGTATGGCAGCACGTTTTTTGCGGAACAAGATGACATTTTCAGCGGTACCATGGTTATTTATATAAATTTTTTTGATCGCGTGTTATTCCACTTTTTGTTCAGCGGTATGATAATAAAGCGTTGTTTTTTGCCTCGTTTTTTTTTTTATGATGTTCATTGAAGGGTTTTTTTTTAATTTAGATAAAGAAATGTATTTATGGGAACAATATTTTTTTTTCTTTATTTAGGAATTATTTTTTTTTACACATCTAAAAAAAATTTTTTTTTACTTTTTTACTTTGTCCCAGGGGGGACATCACTGTATAGTGACAGATCGCTGATCTGACACTTTGCAGAGCACTATGTCAGTTCAGCGATCTGGCGTGCCTTGCTCCTTGGTTACCAGTGCCTGCTCTGGACCCGGAAGTAGTCCCCGCAGGACCCGGAAGTAGCCCCGTGGCCATTTTGGATCCGGGGCCTGCAGGGAAGAGACGCTCGGTACAAGGTGAGCACATTGCCTTGTACCGATCGTCTCAGGGAAGCCCGCAGGGAGCCCCCTCACTGTGCGATGTTTCCCTATGCCCCCGGAACACCGCGATCATGTTTGATCGCGGTGTGCTGGGGGTTAATGTGCCGGATGTCAGCTGCGATAGTCAGCTGACACCCGGCCGCGATCAGCCGCGCTCCCCCCATGAGCGCGGCCGATAGCATATGACGTACTATCTCGTCACTGGGAATTAAGTCCCAGGTCATCTTGACGGGATAGTACGTCATATGGGATTAAGGGGTTAAGCCAGATAGTTACATCACACAAAATAGTTACCAAAAAACATTTACCACATTTTTTTAAACATAATGTTTTTTAGTTAGGAAGTTAGAAGGGTTAAAAGCTGATTATCAATTTCTCAATTTTCCAACAAAATGTAAAAAGCCAAAAGGATGGACACTACCAGATCATAGGCCAGACGGCTTCCAAAGTGAGTCCATCTGCCTCATTGTAGGTAATCATCCATCGGGGGTACTGCCTGAATCACGTATTTTAGAGATTTACATGGTAACACTGATGGAAGCGCTCAGCGTGTAGCACAGGATAAATATGAGTTGAGCCTTACTGCAATCTTTCGGAGGCAGAACAAATGAACAGCAGGTCAAGAATTGGTATTATTTCTTTTTCTATGCCGTTCCTTGTGCGGTATAAGTGATTAGATGACTATATTCTTTGGGTATATTGGGTATATATACACACACTAGCGTTCCAAAGTTTAGGGTCACTTAGAAATTTCCTTTTTTTTTAAAGAAAAGCATAGCTTTATTCCAATGAAGCCAACATTAAATGATTCAGAAATGCACTCTATACGTTAATGTGGTAAATCAATATTCTAACTGCAAACATCTGGTTTGTAATGCAATATCTTCATATGTGTATAGAGGGCCATTTCCAACAACCATCACTCCAGTGTTCTTATGGTACTTTTTGTTTGCTAACTGTGTAAGAAGGCTAATGGATGGTTAGGATCCCTTTGAAAACCCTTGTGCAAGTATTTTAGCACAGAAAATATTTTACCTATAAACCTGACTTCCTTTGAGCTAGTTGAGAATCTGGAGCATTACATTTGTTGGTTCCAGTAAACTCTCAAAATGGCAAGAAAAAAAGAACTTTCGAGTGAAACTCGACAGTCTATTCTTGTTCTTAGAAATGAAGGCTATTCCATGCGAGGAATTGCCAAGAAACTGAAGATTTCCTACAACGGTGTGTACTACTCCCTTCAGAGGAGAGCACAAACAGGCTCTAACCAGAGTAGAAAGAGAAGTGGGAGGCCCCGCTGCACAACTGAGCAACAAGACAAGTACATTAGAGTCTGTAGTTTGAGAAATCGACGTCTCACAGGTTCTCAACTGCCAGCTTCATTAAATAGTACACGCAAAATGCCAGTGTCAATGTCTACAGTGAAGAGGTGACTCCGGGATGCGGGCCTTCAGGGCAGAGTGGCAAAGAAAAGGCCATATCTGAGACTGGCTAATAAAAGGAAAAGATTAATATGGGCAAAAGAACACAGACATTGGACAGGGGAAGATTTGGAAAAAGTGTTATGGACAGACAAATCCAAGTTTGAGGTGTTTGGATCACACAGAAGAACATTTGTGAGATGCAGAACAACTGAAAAGGTGCTGGAAGAGTGCTTGACGTCATCTGTCAAGCATGGTGGAGGTAATGTGATGGTCTGGGGTTGCTTTGGTGTGGGTAAAGTGAGAGATTTGTACAAGGTAAAAGGGATTTTGAGTAAGGAAGGCTATCACTCCATTTTGCAACACCATGCCACACCCTGTGAGCAGCGCTTGATTGGAGCAAATTTCATCCTACAACAGGACAATGACCCAAAGCACACCTTCAAATTATGCAAAAACTATTTAGGGAAAAAGCAGGCAGCTGGTATTCTATCTGTAATGGAGTGGCCAGCGCAGTCACCAGATCTCAACCCCATTGAGCTGTTGTGGGAGCAGTGCCCATCAAGCCAAACCAACTTGTGGGAGGGGCTTCTGGAAGCATGGGGGTGAAATTTCTCCAGATTACCTGAGCAAATTAACTGATAAAATGCCAAAGGTCTGCAATGCTGTAATTGCTGCAAAGGGAGAATTCTTTAACGAATTGAAGGTGAAAATTATTATCTACTATATAATTGTCTAAGGATCACTTCCGTCTTTCTGTCTGTCCTTCTGTCTGTCTGTCATGGATATTCATTGGTCGCGGCCTCGGTCTGTCATGGAAATCCAAGTCGCTGATTGGTCGCGGCAAAACAGCCACGACCAATCAGCGACGGGTACAGTCCGGCGGAAAAATGGCTGCTCCTTACTCCCCGCAGTCAGTGCCCGGCGCCCGCTCCATACTCCCCGCAGTCAGTGCCCGGCGCCCGCTCCATACTCCCCGCAGTCAGTGCCCGGCGCCCGCTCCATACTCCCCGCAGTCTGTGCCCGGCGCCCGCTCCATTCTCCCCGCAGTCAGTGCCCAGCAACCGCTCCATACTCCTCTCCAGTCACCGCTCACACAGGGTTAATGCCAGCGGTAACGGACCGCGTTATGCCGCAGGTAACTCTCTCCGTTACCGCCGGTAATAAACCTGTGTGACCAAGTTTTTACTATCGATGCTGCCTATGCGCTCGCGCCTGCCGCCAGCTTCCGGTCCCAGAGATGCATTGCAAAATTACCCAGAAGACTTAGCGGTCTCGCAAGACCACTTAGGCTACGTTCACACTAGCGTTGTGCGCCGCTGCGTCGGCGACGCAACGCACAACGCACGCGTGCGTCGTTTTTTGACGAAAATCGGACGCAAGAAAAATGCAACTTGTTGCGTTTTCTTGGTCCGACGCTAGCGTCAAAAAAGACGCACGTGTCGGAAAACGCAACAAGCAAAAACGCATGCGTCCCCCATGTTAAACATAGGGGCGCATGACGCGTGCGTCGCCGCTGCGTCGCCCGACGCTAGCGCGACGCACACTAGCCGAACGCTAGTGTGAACGTAGCCTAAGTGATCTGGGTAATTTCGCAATGCATCCTGGGAACGTAAGATGGCAGCAGCTGCGCGCGCATCACCAGAGGTTTGCTGGATCTACGCTGGATCCCGCCGGGTGAGTATATAACTATTTTTTATTTTAATTATTTTTTTAACAGGGATGTGGTGCCCACACCGCTAAATACTACGTGGGCTTTGTAAGATACCGCGTGGCTTCTATATACTACATAGGCAGTGTTATATACTATGTGGGCTGTGTTCTATACTGCGTGGACTGCGTTATATACTACATGGCTGCTATATATTACGTGGGAAGTGTTATATACTACGTGGCTGTGTTCTATACTGCGTGCTATATACTATGTGGCCACTGTTAGATACTATGTGGGCTGTGCTATATATTACGTGGCCAGTGTTACATACTTTGTGGGCTGTGTTAAATACTGTGTGGCTGCTATATACTGCGTGGCTGCTATATACTGTGTGAGCTGTGTTATATACTACATGGGCTGTGTTATTTACTGCGTGGCATATATTAACGCATCGGATATTCTACTATATGTATGTATGTATATAGCAGCCACATGGTTTATACCACAGGCCACGTAGTACTCCTATATACTACGATGCCTGTGCTATATAATATGTGGTTGCTATATACATACATACATATTCTAGAATACCCGATGCGTTAGAATCGGGCCACTATCTAGTTTCAAATAAAAATATTTTTTTCCAACCTTGTCAATGTCTGGACTAGATTTTCATTTCATTTGGCAACTAATTTGATTAATAAAAGTATGAGTTTTCATGGAAAACAAAATTGTCTGGGTGAATCTAAACTTCGGACCATAGTATATATATACAGTGGGGCAAAAAAGTATTTAGTCAGTCAGCAATAGTGCAAGTTCCACCACTTAAAAAGATGAGAGGCGTCTGTAATTTACATCATAGGTAGACCTCAACTATGGGAGACAAACTGAGAAAAAAAAATCCAGAAAATCACATTGTCTGTTTTTTTAACATTTTATTTGCATATTAAGGTGGAAAATAAGTATTTGGTCAGAAACAAAATTTCATCTCAATACTTTGTAATATATCCTTTGTTGGCAATGACAGAGGTCAAACGTTTTCTGTAAGTCTTCACAAGGTTGCCACACACTGTTGTTGGTATGTTGGCCCATTCCTCCATGCAGATCTCCTCTAGAGCAGTGATGTTTTTGGCTTTTCGCTTGGCAACACGGACTTTCAACTCCCTCCAAAGGTTTTCTATAGGGTTGAGATCTGGAGACTGGCTAGGCCACTCCAGGACCTTGAAATGCTTCTTACGAAGCCACTCCTTTGTTGCCCTGGCGGTGTGCTTTGGATCATTGTCATGTTGAAAGACCCAGCCACGTTTCATCTTCAATGCCCTTGCTGATGGAAGGAGGTTTGCACTCAAAATCTCACGATACAAGGCCCCATTCATTCTTTCATGTACCCGGATCAGTCGTCCTGGCCCCTTTGCAGAGAAACAGCCCCAAAGCATGATGTTTCCACCACCATGCTGTACAGTAGGTATGGTGTTTGATGGATGCAACTCAGTATTGTTTTTCCTCCAAACACGACAAGTTGTGTTTCTTACCAAACAGTTCCAGTTTGGTTTCATCAGACCATAGGACATTCTCCCAAAACTCCTCTGGATCATCCAAATGCTCTCTAGCAAACTTCAGACGGGCCCGGACATGTACTGGCTTAAGCAGTGGGACACGTCTGGCACTGCAGGATCTGAGTCCATGGTGGCGTAGTGTGATACTTATGGTAGGCCTTGTTACATTGGTCCCAGCTCTCTGCAGTTCATTCACTAGGTCCCCCTGTGTGGTTCTGGGATTTTTGCTCACCGTTCTTGTGATCATTCTGACCCCACGGGGTGGGATTTTGCGTGGAGCCCCAGATCGAGGGAGATTATCAGTGGTCTTGTATGTCTTCCATTTTCTAATTATTGCTCCCACTGTTGATTTCTTCACTCCAAGCTGGTTGGCTATTGCAGATTCAGTCTTCCCAGCCTGGTGCAGGGCTACAATTTTGTTTCTGGTGTCCTTTGACAGCTCTTTGGTCTTCACCATAGTGGAGTTTGGAGTCAGACTGTTTGAGGGTGTGCACAGGTGTCTTTTTATACTGATAACAAGTTTAAACAGGTGCCATTACTACAGGTAATGAGTGGAGGAAAGAGGAGACTCTTAAAGAAGAAGTTACAGGTCTGTGAGAGCCAGAAATCTTGATTGTTTGTTTCTGACCAAATACTTATTTTCCACCATAATATGCAAATAAAATGTTAAAAAAACAGACAATGTGATTTTCTCAGTTTGTCTCCCATAGTTGAGGTCTACCTATGATGTAAATTACAGACGCCTCTCATCTTTTTAAGTGGTGGAACTTGCACTATTGCTGACTGACTAAATACTTTTTTGCCCCACTGTATATATATATATATATATCTCAGTAGCGTAGCAGAGGGGGCAGTCGCCCAGGGCCCCGCACTCTGAGGGAGCCCACCCAAGGCTATGCTACGCTCCTTCTCCCATCATTCCCCTCTCAGCATCTGACGTCACCGACACAGACACTGACAGGGGTGCGATTACATCTCTAGCCGGCGCCCGCTGTCAGGAGGGCGCTCAGAGCTGTGGAGGAAGAGAGGTGAGTATTTATTTATTTGTTACGGGTGCTGCCTTATACTACAGGATCTGCCTATAGGGGTGCTGCCTTATACTACAGGATCTGCCTATGGGGGTACTTTCTTATACTACAGGGTCTGCCTATGGAGGTGCTGCCTTATACTACAGGATCTGCCTATAGGGGTGCTGCCTTATCCTACATGGTCTGCCTATAGGGGTGCTGCCCTATACTACAGGATCTGCCTATAGGGGTGCTGCCTTATACTACAGGGTCTGCCTATGGGGGTGCCGCCATATACTACAAGATCTGCCTATGGGGGTGCTGCCTTATACTACAGGGTCTCCCTATAGGGGTGCCGCTTTATACTACAGGATCTGCCTATAGGGGTGCTGCCTTATATTACAGGATCTGCCTATAGGGGTGTTGCGTTATACTACAGAGTCTGCCTATGGGTGCTGCCTTGTGCAAAAGAGTCTGCTTATGGGGGTTGGATTATACAGTAAAGAGTTTGCCTATGGGGGCTGCTTTGTGCTATACATACTAGTAACATAGTTATTAAGGTTGAAGGAAGACTTTAAGTCCATCTAGTTCAACCCATAGCCTAACCTAACATGCCCTAACATGTTGATCCAGAGGAAGGCAAAAAAAAAACATGTGGCAAAGAGTAAGCTTCCCATTGGGGAAAAAATTCCTTCCCGACTCCACATACAGCAATTAGTCTAGGTCCCTGGATCAACACCCTATCAAGGAATCTAGTATATATAACCTGTAACATTATACTTTTCAAGAAATGCATCCAGTCCCCTCTTAAATTGAAGTAATGAATCACTCATTACAACATCATACGGCAGAGAGTTCCATAGTCTCACTGCTCTTACAGTAAAGAATCCACGTCTGTTATTATGCTTAAACCTGCTTTCCTCCAGACGTAGAGGATGCCCCTTGTCCCTGTCTCAGGTCTATGGTTAACCCCTTAGTGACAGAGCCAATTTGGTACTTAATGACCGAGCCAATCTTTACAATTCTGACCACTGTCACTTTATGAGGTTATAACTCTGGAACGCTTTAACGGATCCCGCTGATTCTGAGATTTTTTTTGTGACATATTGTACTGCATGTTAGTGGTAACATTTCTTCGATATTACTTGCGATTATTTATGAAAAAAACGGAAATATGGCGAAAATTTTTAAAAATTTGCAATTTTAAAATTTTTTATTTTTATGTCCTTAACCCCTTCATGACCCAGCCTATTTTGACCTTAAAGACCTTGCCGTTTTTTGCAATTCTGACCAGTGTCCCTTTATGAGGTAATAACTCAGGAACGCTTCAACGGATCCTAGCGGTTCTGAGATTGTTTTTTCGTGACATATTGGGCTTCATGTTAGTGGTAAATTTAGGTCAATAAATTCTGCGTTTATTTGTGATAAAAACGGAAATTTGGCGAAAATTTTGAAAATTTCGCAATTTTCACATTTTGAATTTTTATTCTGTTAAACCAGAGAGATATGTGACACAACATAGTTAATAAATAACATTTCCCACATGTTTACTTTCCATCAGCACAATTTTGGAAACAAAATTTTTTTTTGTTAGGAAGTTATAAGGGTTAAAATTTGACCAGCGATTTGTCATTTTTACAACGAAATTTACAAAACCATTTTTTTTAGGGACCACCTCACATTTGAAGTCAGTTTGAGGGGTCTATATGGCTGAAAATACCCAAAAGTGACACCATTCTAAAAACTGCACCCCTCAAGGTACTCAAAACCACATTCAAGAAGTTTATTAACCCTTCAGGTGCTTCACAGCAGCAGAAGCAACATGGAAGGAAAAAATGAACATTTAACTTTTTAGTCACAAAAATTATCTTTTAGCAACAATTTTTTTATTTTCCCAATGGTAAAAGGAGAAACTGAACCACGAAAGTTGTTGTGCAATTTGTCCTGAGTACGCTGATATCTCATATGTGGGGGTAAACCACTGTTTGGGCGCACGGCAGGGCTTGGAAGGGAAGGAGCGCCATTTGACTTTTTGAATCAAAAATTGGCTCCACTCTTTAGCGGACACCATGTCACGTTTGGAGAGCCCCCGTGTGCCTAAAAATTGGAGCTCCCCCACAAGTGACCCCATTTTGGAAACTAGACGCTTCAAGGAACTTATCTAGATGCATAGTGAGCACTTTGAACCCCCAGGTGCTTCACAAATTGATCCGTAAAAATGAAAAAGTACTTTTTTTTCACAAAAAAATTCTTTTAGCCTCAATTTTTTCATTTTCACATGGGCAACAGGATAAAATGGATCCTAAAATGTGTTGGGCAATTTCTCCTGAGTACGCCGATACCTCATATGTGGGGGTAAACCACTGTTTGGGCACATGGTAAAGCTCGGAAGGGAAGGAGCGCCATTTGACTTTTTGAATGAAAAATTATTTCCATCGTTAGCAGACACCATGTCGCGTTTGGAGAGCTCCTGTGTGCCTAAACATTGGCGCTCCCCCACAAGTGACCCCATTTTGGAAACTAGACCCCCCCAAGGAACTTATTTAGATGCCTAGTGAGCACTTTAAACCCTCAGGTGCTTCACAAATTGATCTGTAAAAATGAAAAAGTACTTTTTTTTCACAAAAAAATTCTTTTCGCCTCAATTTTTTCATTTTCACATGGGCAGTAGGATAAAATGGATCATAAAATTTGTTGGGCAATTTCTCCCGAGTACGCCGATACCTCATATGTGGGGGTAAACCACTGTTTGGGCACACGGCAGGGCTCGGAAGGGAAGGCGTGCCATTTGACTTTTTGAATGGAAAATTAGCTCCAATTGTTAGCGGACACCATGTCGCGTTTGGAGAGCCCCTGTGTGCCTATGCATTGGAGCTCCCCCACAAGTGACCCCATTTTGGAAACTAGACCCCCCAAGGAACTTATCTAGATGCATATTGAGCACTTTAACCCCCCAGGTGCTTCACAGAAGTTTATAACGCAGAGCCATGAAAATAAAAAATAATTTTTCTTTCCTCAAAAATGATTTTTTAGCCTGGAATTTCCTATTTTGCCAAGGATAATAGGAGAAATTGGACCCCAAATATTGTTGTCCAGTTTGTCCTGAGTACGCTGATACCCCATATGTGGGGGTAAACCACTGTTTGGGCGCACGGCAGGGCTCGGAAGGGATGGCACGCCATTTGGCTTTTTAAATGGAAAATTAGCTCCAATCATTAGCGGACACCATGTCACGTTTGGAGAGCCCCTGTGTGCCTAAACATTGGAGATCCCCCAGAAATGACCCCATTTTGGAAACTAGACCCCCAAAGGAACTAATCTAGATGTGTGGTGAGGACTTTTAACCCCCAAGTGCTTCACAGAAGTTTATAACGCAGAGCCATGAAAATAAAAAAAAAAAAATATTTTCTCAAAAATTATCTTTTAGCCTGCAATTTTTTATTTTACAAAGGGTAACAGGAGAAATTTGACCCCAAACGTTGTTGTCCAGTTTCTCCTGAGTACGCTGATACCCCATATGTGGGGGTAAACCACTGTTTGGGCACATGCCGAGGCTCGGAATTGAAGTAGTGACGTTTTGAAATGCAGACTTTGATGGAATGCTCTGTGGGCGTCACGTTGCGTTTGCAGAGCCCCTGATGTGGCTTAACAGTAGAAACCCCCCACAATTGACCCCATTTTGGAAACTAGACCCCGAAAGGAACTTATCTAGATGTGTGGTGAGCACTTTGAACCCCCAAGTGCTTCACAGAAGTTTATAATGCAGAGCCGTGAAAATAATAAATACGTTTTCTTTCCTCAAAAATAATTATTTAGCCCAGAATTTTTTAATTTTCCCAAGGGTAACAGGAAAAATTTGACCCCAATATTTGTTGTCCAGTTTCTCCTGAGTACGGTGATACCCCATATGTGGGGGTAAACTACTGTTTGGGCACATGCCGGGGCTCGGAATTGAAGTAGTGACGTTTTGAAATGCAGACTTTGATGGAATGCTCTGCGGGCGTCACGTTGCGTTTGCAGAGCCCCTGATGTGCCTAAACAGTAGAAACCCCCCACAAGTGACCCCATTTTGGAAACTAGACCCCGAAAGGAACTTATCTAGATGTGTGGTGAGCACTTTGAACCCCCAAGTGCTTCATAGAAGTTTATAATGCAGAGCCGTGAAAATAATAAATACGTTTTCTTTCCTCAAAAATAATTATTTAGCCCAGAATTTTTTATTTTCCCAAGGGTTACAGGAGAAATTGGACCCCAAAAGTTGTTGTCCAGTTTCTCCTGAGTACGCTGATACCCGATGTGTGGGGGTAAACCACTGTTTGGGCACACGTCGGGGCTCAGAAGGGAAGTAGTGACTTTTGAAATGCAGACTTTGATGGAATGGTCTGCGGACGTCACGTTGCGTTTGCAGAGCCCCTGGTGTGCCTAAACAGTAGAAACCCCCCACAAGTGACCCCATTTTGGAAACTAGACCCCCCAAGGAACTTATCTAGATATGTGGTGAGCACTTTGAACCCCCAAGTGCTTCACAGACGTTTACAAGGCAGAGCCGTGAAAATAAAAAATCATTTTTCTTTCCTCAAAAATGATGTTTTAGCAAGCATTTCTTTATTTTCACAAGGGTAACAGGAGAAATTGGACCCCAGTAATTGTTGCGCAGTTTGTCCTGAGTATGCTGGTACCCCATATGTGGGGGTAAACCACTGTTTGGGTGCACGTCGGGGCTCGGAAGTGAGGGAGCACCATTTGACTTTTTGAATACAAGATTGGCTGGAATCAATGGTGGCGCCATGTTGCGTTTGGAGACCCCCTGATGTGCCTAAACAGTGGAAACCCCTCAATTCTAACTCCAACACACCCCTAACCCTTATCCCAACTGTAGCCGTAACCCTAATCACAACCCTAACCCCAACACACCCGTAACCCCAACACACCCCTAACCCTAACCACAACCCGAATTCCAACCCAACCCTAGCCCTAAGGCTATGTGCCAACGTTGCGGATTCGTATGAGATTTTTCAGCACCATTTTTGAAAAATCCGCGGGTAAAAGGCACTGCGTTTTACCTGCGGATTTACCGCGGATTTCCAGTGTTTTTTGTCCGGATTTCACCTGCGGATTCCTATTGAGGAACAGGTGTAAAACGCTGCGGAATCCGCACAAAGAATTGACATGCTGCGGAAAATACAACGCAGCGTTCCCGCGCGGTATTTTCCGCACCATGGGCACAGCGGATTTGGCTTTCCATATGTTTACATGGTACTGTAAACCTGATGGAACTCTGCTGCGGATCCGCAGCCAAATCCGCACCGTGTGCACATAGCCTAATTCTAAAGGTATGTGCACACGCTGCGGAAAACGATGCGGATCCGCAGCAGTTTCCCATGAGTTTACAGTTCAATGCAAACCTATGGAAAACAAAAATCGCTGTACACATGCTGCAGAAAAACTGCACGGAAACGCAGCGGTTTACATTCCGCAGCATGTCACTTCTTTCTGCGGATTCCGCAGCGGTTTTACAACTGCTCAAATAGAAAATCGCTGTTGTAAAACTGCATTGAAATGCGCAGAAAAAACATGGTAAATCCGCCATAAATCCGCAGCGGTTTAGCACTGCGGATTTATCAAATCCGCAGCTGAAAAATCCGCAGAGGACCAGAATACGTGTGCACATACTGAAACCCTAACCCTAACCCTAACCCTACCCCTACCCCTAACCCTAACCCTACCCCTAACCCTAACCCTAACCCTAGTTCTTACCCCAACCTTAGTGGGGAAAAAAAAAAATATTTTTTTTATTGTCCATACCTATGGGGGTGACAAAGGGGGGGGGGTGGGGTCATTTACTTTTTTTTTTTATTTTGATCACTGAGATATAACCTATCTCAGTGATCAAAATTCACTCTGGAACGAATCTGCCGGCCGGCAGATTCGGCAGGCGCACTGCACATGCGCCCGCCATTTTGGAAGATGGCGGCGCCCAGGAAAGAAGACGGACGGTCCCCGGGAGGCCAGGTAAGTATAAGGGGGGGGGGAGATCAGGGCATGGGGGGGGCGTCGGAGCACGGGGGGTGGATCGGAACACGGGGGGGTGGATTGGAGCACGGAGTGGGGGATCGCTGTGCGGGCGGGTGGATCGGAGCACGGGGGGGATCGCTGTGCGGGGGGGATCGGAGTGCGGGGGGGTTTGATTGGAGCACGGGGGGTGTGATTGGAGCACGGGGGGAGCGGGCAGGAGGACGGGGGAGCGGAGCACAGGACCGAGGGGAGCAGACCACAGATCGGGGGGCTGGGGGGGCGATCGGAGGAGTGGGGTGGGTGCACATTAGTGTGTCCAGCCATGGCCGATGATATTGCAGCATCGGCCATGGCTGGATTGTAATATTTCACCATTTTTTTAGGTGAAATATTACAAATCGCTCTGATTGGCTGTTGAAAGTGAAACTGCCAATCAGAGCGATCGTAGCCACGAGGGGGTGAAGCCACCCCCCCTGGGCTAAACTACCACTCCCCCTGTCCCTGCAGATCGGGTGAAATGGGAGTTAACCCTTTCACCCGGCCTGCAGGGACGCGATCTTTCCATGACGCCACATAGGCGTCATGGGTCGGATTGGCACCGACTTTCATGACGCCTACGTGGCGTCATGGGTCGGGAAGGGGTTAATGACCTGGCCATTTTTTGCAATTCTGACCAGGGTCCCTTTATGAGGTAATAACTTGGGAACGCTTCAACGGATCCTAGCGATTCTGAGTATGTTTTTTCGAGACTTATTGGGCATCATGTTAGTGGTAAATTTAGGTCGATAATTTTTGCGTTTATTTGTGAAAAAAATGGAAATTTGGCGAAAATTTTTGAAATTTCGCATTTTTCAAATTGTGAATTTTTATTCTGTTAAACCAGAGAGTTATGTGACACAAAATAGTTAATAAATAACATTTCCCACATGTCTACTTTACATCAGCACAATTTTGGAAACAAAATTTTTCTTTGTTAGGCAGTTATAAGGGTTAAAAGTTGACCAGCAATTTCTCATTTTTACAACATAATTTTTTTTTTAGGGACCACATCACATTTGAAGTCATTTTGAGGGGTCTATATGATAGAAAATAACCAAGTGTGACACCATTCTAAAAACTGCACCCCTCAAGGTGCTCAAAACCACATTCAAGAAGTTTATTAACCCTTTACGTGCTTCACAGGAACTGAAACAATGTGGAAGGAAAAAATGAACATTTAACTTTTTTTTGCAAACATTTTAATTCAGAACCATTTTTTTTTATTTTCACATGTGTAGAAACAGAAATGTAACCACAAATTTTGTTATGCAATTTCTCCTGAACACGCCAAAACCCCATATGTGGGGGTAAACCACTTTTTGGGCGCACCACAGAGCTTGGAAGTGAAGGAGCGCCATTTGACTTTTTCAATGCAGAATTGGCTGGAATTGAGATCGGACGCCATGTCACGTTTAGAGAGCCCCTGATGTGCCTAAACAGTGGAAATCCCCCACAAGTGACACCATTTTGGAAACTAGACCCCTTAAGGAACTTATCTAGATGTGTGGTGAGAACTTTAAACCCCCAGGTGCTTCACAGAAGTTTGTAACGTAGAGCCGTGAAAATAAAAAATCGCATTTTTTCTACAAAAATGATATTTTTGCCCCCAAATTTTTTTTTTCACAACGGTAACAGGAGAAATTAGACCACAAAAGTTGTTGTGCAATTTCTCCTGAGTATGTCAATACCCCATATGTGCCACATGTGGGGGTAAACCACTGTTTGGGCGCACCACAGAGCTTGGAAGAGAAGGAGTGCCGTTTTACTTTTTCAATGTAGAATTGGCTGGAATTGAGATCGGACGTCATGTCGCATTTGGAGAGCCCCTGATGTGCCTAAACAGTAGAAACCCTCCACAAGTGACCCCATTTTGGAAAATAGATCCCCCATGAACTTATCTAGATGTGTGGTGAGAACTTTGAATGCCCAAGTGCTTCACAGAAGTTTAGAATGCAGAGTCGTGAAAATAAAAAATATTTTTTTTCCACAAACAAGATTTTGTAGCCCCCAAGTTTTTATTTTCACAAGGGTAACAGGAGAAATTGGACCACTAAAGTTGTTGTCCAATTTATCCCGAGTACGCTGATGCCCCATATGTGGGGGTAAACCACTGTTTGGGTGCACGGCAGAGCTCGGAAGGGAAGGAGCGCCGTTTTGGAATGCAGACTTACTGTAGATAGAATGGTCTGTGGGCATTATGTTGCGTTTGCAGAGCCCCTGATGTACCTAAACAGTAGTAACCCCCCACAAGTGACCCCATTTTGGAAACTAGATCCCCCAAGGAACTTATATAGATGTGTGGTGAGAACTTTGAATGCCCAAGTGCTTCACAGAAGTTTAGAAAGCAGAGTCTTGAAAATAAAAAATATTTTTTTTCCACAAAAAAGATTTTGTAGCCCCCAAGTTTTTATTTTTACAAGGGTAACAGGAGAAATTGGACCCCAAAAGTTGTTGTCCAAATTATTCCGAGTATGCTGATGCCCGATATGTGGGGGTAACCCACTGTTTGGGCGCACGGCAGAGCTCAGAAGGGAGGGATCACCATTTGACTTTTTGAGCGCAAAATTGGCTGTCGTGTTTGGAGACCCCCTGATGTACCTAAACAGTGGAAACCCCCCTATTCTAACTCCAACCCTAACCCCAACACACCCCTAACCCTAATCCCAACCCGATCCATAATCCTAATCACAACCCTAACGATAATCACAACCCTTACCCCAAAACAACCCTAATGTCAACCCTAACCCTAATCAAAACCCTAAATCCAACACACCCTAATCCTAATCTCAACCCTAACCTCAAACCTAACCCTAATCCCAATACACCCCTAATCACAACCCTAACCTTAACCCTAATCCCAAACCTAACCCTAATCCCAAGCGTAACCCTAATGCCAACCCTAATCCAAACCCTAACCCTAATCCCAACTCTAAGCCTAACTTGAGCCGCAACCCTAGCTCTAACTTTAGCCGCAACCCTAGCCCTAACTTTAGCCCCAACCCTAACCCTAGCCCTAAGGCTACTTTTACACTTACGTCGTTTGGCATCCGTCGCAATCCGTCGTTTTGGACAAATAACGGATCCTGCAAATGTGCCCGCAGGATGCGTTTTTTTGCCCATAGACTTGTATTGCCGACGGATCTCGACGTGCACTGGATCAGTTGTATTTTGGTGGACCGTCGGCACAAAAAATCGTTCAATGTAACTTTTTTTGTACGTCGCGTCTGCCATTTACGACCGCGCATGCGTGGCCGTAACTCTGCCCCCTCCTCCCCATCCGCCGCCCACGTTGTGCACAATTTTCACAACGTGCGTCGGTATGTCGGGCCGACGCATTGCGACGGCCCCGTACCGACGCAAGTGTGAAAGAAGCCTAACCCTATATTTAGCCCCAACCCTAACCCTAAATTTAGCCCTAAACCTAGCCCTAACCCTAACTTTAGCCATAACCCTTACCCTAACCCTAAAGGTACCGTCACACTGAACGATATCGCTAGCGATCCGTGACGTTGCAGCGTCCTGGCTAGCGATATCGTTGAGTTTGACAGGCAGCAGCGATCAGGATCCTGCTGTGCCATCGTTGGTCGGAGCAGAAAGTCCAGAACTTTATTTCGTCGCTGGACTCCCGCAGACATCGCTGAATCGGTGTGTGTGACGCCGATTCAGCGATGTCTTCACTGGTAACCAGGGTAAACATCGGGTTACTAAGCACAGGGCCACGCTCAGTAACCCGATGTTTACCCTGGTTACCAGCGTAAATGTAAAAAAAAAAAACACTACATACTTACATTCCGGTGTCTGTCCCCCGGCGCTGTGCTTCTCCGCACTGTTAAATATATATCACAGTGCACCCGTGTAATGTATAAATTAATTCTCTGCACTGTGTAAGCGCCGGCCGGAAAGCAGATCACAGCGGTGACGTCACTGCTTTGCTTTCCAGCTGGCGCTCACAGTCAGTGCAGAGAAGCACAGCGCCGGGGGACAGACACAGGAATGTAAGTATGTAGTGTTTTGTTTTTTTTACGTTTACGCTGGTAACCAGGGTAAACATCGGGTTACTAAGCGCGGCCCTGCGCTTAGTAACCCGATGTTTACCCTGGCTACCAGGGGACTTCGCATAGTTGGTCGCTGGAGAGCTGTCTAACCCTAGCCCTAACCCTAGCCCTAACCCTAACCCTAGCCCTAACCCTAACCCTAATTTTAGCCCCAACTGCTTTCTCCTGCCGGCCGGCAGATGGCGACAGATGGCGGCCCACTGCGCATGCGCCCGCCATTTTGTTTCCCAAAGAAGACGCCGGCGGGCAGGAGAGGACGCAGGAGTACCCAGGGACACCGGTAAGTATAATAGGGTCCCCGAATCCCCCTATTTCTCTGTCCTCTGATGTGCGATCACATCAGAGGACAGAGAATTACACACTTTTTTTTTTTTTTTGCGATCGCCGGTAAACAGTTAATTACCGGCGATCGTAAAACAGGGGTCGGTATAACCGACCCCGATCATGTTCTTTGGGGTCTCGGCTACCCCCGGCAGCCGAGACCCCAAAGATCCTCCCGATGCTGGCCGGCAGGCGCACTGCGCATGCACCCACTGGAAAAAGATGGCGGCGCCCATCGGGAGCCACGAGGAGCAGCGGGGGAGACAGGTGAGTATTGGGGGGCTATCTGGGACCCCATTTCTCTGTCTTCTGATGTGCAATCACATCGGAGGACAGAGAAATTAAAAGGGAAATTGCGTTTTTTTTTTTGCGATCGCCGGTAAACGGTTAATTACCGGCGATCGCAAAAGCGGGGTCAGTAAAAAAAACCCCGAATCATGTTCTCTGTGGTCTCGGCTACCCCCGGCAGCTTAGACCCCGGAAAAAATCGGACTCTGGGGGGCGCTATTTACTTTTTAAGTAAAGTTACCCTTAAGTACCTTAAATTAAGTACCCTTAACTGCCGCCGTTAAAAGGCGTATCGGCGGTTGTTAAGGGGTTAAAAAATCATCAGAAAGGTATTTGTACCATCCCCTCATATATTTATACATTAAGATCACCCCTTAGCCTTTGTTTTTCCAAACTAAATAGCCCCAAGTGTAATAATCTATCTTGGTATTGCAGACCCCCCAGTCCTCTAATAACCTTGGCCGCTCTTCTCTGCATCCGCTCTAGTTCAGCTATGTCTTTCTTATACAACAGAGACCAGAACTGTACACAGTATTCTAAGTGTGGTCGCACAAGTGACATGTATAGAGGTAAAATTATGTTCTCTTCATGAGCATCTATGCCTCTTTTAATGCATCCCATTATTTTATTTGCCTTTGCAGCAGCTGCCTGACACTGGCCACTAAATATAAGTTTGTCATCCACCCATACTCCCAGATCTTTTTCTTTGATGGTTCTGCACAGAGTTTTAGAATTAAGCACATAGTTATACATCCTATTACTTCTACCCAAGTGCATGACCTTACATTTATCCCCATTAAAGTTAATTTGCCATTTATCAGCCCAAGCTTCTAGTTTACATAAATCCTCCTGTAATATAAAATTGTCCTCCTCTGTATTGATTACCCTGCAGAGTTTAGTGTCATCTGCAAATATTGAAATTCTACTCTGTATGCCGCCTACAAGGTCATTAATAAATGTTAAAAAGAAGAGGGCCCAATACTGACCCCTGTGGTACCCCACTGCTAACCGCGACCCAGTCCGAGTGTGCTCCATTAATAACCAACCCTTTGTTTCCTATCCCTGAGCCAGCTCTTAACCCACTTACACATATTTTCCCCTATCCCCATTACTCTCATTTTATGTATCAACCTTTTGTGTGGCACCGTATCAAAAGCTTTTTAAAAGTCACTACGTTCACTGGGATCCCTTGGTCCAGTCCGGAACTCACCTCTTCATAGAAACTGATCAGATTAGACTGACAGGAACGGTTCCTAGTAAACCCATGTTGATATTGGGTCATGAGGTTATTCCTCTTCAGATACTTCAGCATAGCATCTCTTAGAATACCCTCCAGGATTTTACCCACAGTAGAGGCTAAGCTTACTGGCCTATAATTTCCGAGTTCAGTTTTTGTCCCCTTTTTGAATATTGGCACCACATTTGCTATACGCCAGTCCTGTGTTACAGGCCCTGTTATTATGGAGTCTATAAAGATTAAAAATAATGGTCTATCAATGACTGTACTTAGTTCCTGCAGTACTCGGGGGGGGGGAGGGTGTATCTCATCCGGGCCCGGAGATTTGTCAATTTTAGTGATTTTTAGACGCCACAGTACTTCCTGCTGGGTTAAGCAGGTGACATTTAATGGGGAATTTTTGTTATCACTGATCTTAATGTCTGCCATGGAATTTTCTTGTGTAAATACTGATGGAAAAAAGTCATTTAGCATATTGGCTTTTTTCTCATCCTCATCCACCATTTCACCCAGACTATTTTTAAGGGGGAAAACACTATCATTTTTTAGTTTCTTACTATTTACGTAGTTAAAGAATATTTTGGGATTATTTTTACTCTCTCTGGTAATGAGCCTCTCTGTCTCAGTCTTCACTGCCTTGATTTGCTTTTTACAGAATTTAATTTTCTGTATTTATTTAATGCCTCATCACTACCTACTTCCTTTAATTCTCTAAATGCTTTCTTTTTGTCACTTATTGCGCCCCTTACAGCTCTATTTAGCCATGTTGGTTTCCTCCTATTTCTAGTATGTTTATTCCCATGCGGTATATACTGTGCACAGGTCCTATCCAGGATGCTAATAAACGTCTCCCATTTTCTTTGTGTATTTTTATGTCTCAGGATATCGTCCCAGTTAATTGCACCAAGATCATCTCTCATCCGTGGGAAATTTGCCCTCCTGAAGTTTAGTGTCCTTGTAACCCCTCTTCTACACATCTTATTAAAGGATACATGAAAACTTATTATTTTGTGATCATTATTCCTCAAGTGACCCCCAACCCTTATATTTGATATGCTGTCTGGCTTGTTGGTTAATATTAGGTCTAGCAGTGCCCCCCTTCTTGTTGGGTCCTGAACCAGTTGTGAAAGGTAGTTGTCTCGCTTAGTTGTCAAAAACTGATTACCTTTGCTGGAACTGCAGGTTTCTGTTCCCCAATCTATTTCAGGGTAGTTGAAGTCCCCCATAATAATGACTTCTCCTAGAGTCGCAGCTTCATGCTTTATGATATTCTCCATTGCTTCCATTATTTTTGGAGACTTATAACAAACTCCTATCAGTAATTTATTATTTTTCCCCCCTCCCCTTATCTCCACCCACGGGGACTCTACATTTTAGTCTGTATAGCGCCCACAGCAGCAGCGGTGCCATCTAACACTAAGCTGCAGCAGTGAGGAAATGGTGGCGATGGGGCAAATGGCTGGTTCTTATAGGGCAAGGACATGTGACATACACAGCCAATGACACAAGCCCTTGCTTGTGTGCATCACATGCACATTGCTGTGTGTGTGTGCACTGCTGATAGGCTGAGAGACTGCACCGCCCCACTGTAAATGCGGGAAAAAAAAATGGAGATCGACAGGAAAAATGAACGATTCCATCAAAAAGATCAGCGGTAAGTCACCATCTGTAACTCTGCTGTGATCTCTTATATGTTCTGTAATACTGGTATTTACTACTGACCATATGGCAGTAATATCCATGATGGTCTTTATATAGAGATTATCTTCAGTAACATCGTTGTCATCTGCTGAGGTTCTCCTCCACTATTAAGATGCGTCACCCAGTTGTAATCAAGGGGCCCACTCGGAAGCTTTGCCCCCCCCCGAACCAAAACCCTGATGGATAGATAGATAGATAAATAGATAGATATATCGCCACATAAAAGTCGAAAAATTCGCCACATGCAAAACTCGCTACATGCAAAATTAGGCTCACACAAAACTCACCACACGTGCAAAACTCTCCTCATGGAAAACTTGCCACACACAAAACTTGCACACGCGGAAAATTTGCCACATGCACAAAAGTTGCAACACATGCAAAAGTTGCCTCACACAAAACTTGCACATACTCAAAACGCACTACACATAAAACTCGCCATGCGCAAAACTTGATGCACACAATTTGCTACACTAACCTGTCACATGCAACTCGACACACAAAAAGTTGCTACACACATGTCGCCACACAAGACTCATCTGACAAAAGTCGCTACATGCATGTCGCCACACGCAACTCAACACACACAACTTGACCCATGAAACTCGCTCTAAAACACACACAAGTCTGGTATTATCCTTCAAAAATAAAAATCTGATTAATAAGCAGTTATATGACAGTGGGAATACCGCGCTACAGGTGGCTAGAACTAATGAACATGCGAGATAATCCTATGTTGTACAGAACCGCATATGATCCTGAGCGGTAGCTGCTATATATAATATATAAGGGATCACACTCATTAAAAATGACTGCTGATAGTATAGTCCTTGCTTCTATGTTATGCAAAACCGCATATGATCCTAAGCGGTAGCTGCTATATAATATTCAAATGACCGCCTGGGGATCGCACACATAAATGGCGACTACTGAAAATATAGTCCTTACTTGGTACTTAGGTGTCGTCGCACGGGTGGACTGTTAGCCTCAGATTCGGATGACGAGGTTGCGCTCATAGAAGTCCGATGTGCCGGAGACAAGTCCCGTCCCTCTGGTAGGTGAGTGTGCAGCTATCAGGCACAGCCTATAGCGGTGGCTGCGGGTATGGCAGGCAAGGGCTGCTTGGGTTGCGTGTAGAGCCAGAGACGTCCCGGCCGGAGGCGTCCCTGGATACACGTGGAAGATGGCCGACACCGCCGAGCAGTGAGTGACGTCACTTGGCCTAAGGAGACTCAGTGGGGCCAGTCCAAACCTACGCGTTACGAAGTGTCACGCACTTCTTCATCAGGATTACCGCCCACTGTCTCTAGACCCATATATAGATACCCTGCCCGCACCCCGCTGTGCACTAACACCTACAAACAATAGCATATCTGTGGACGATCTAAATCCCCCATGAAACAATGGCAATTGAATGTGTGCCCTTAAGGTACCTTCACACATAACGATATTGTTAACGATATCGTTGCTATTTGTGACGTAGCAACGATATCGTTAATGAAATCGTTATGTGTGACAGCGACCAACGATCAGGCCCCTGCTGGGAGATCGTTGGTCGCTGAACAAAGTCCAGAACTTTATTTCATCGCTGGACTCCCTGGAGACATCGCTGGATCGGCGTGTGTGACACCGATCCAGCGATGTCTTCACTGGTAACCAGGGTAAACATCGGGTAACTAAGCGCAGGGCCGCGCTTAGTAACCCGATGTTTACCCTGGTTACCATGCTAAAAGTAAAAAAAAACAAACAGTACATACTTACCTACCGCTGTCTGTCCTCCAGCGCTGTGCTCTGCTCTCCTCCTGTACTGTCTGTGAGCCGGAAAGCAGAGCGGTGACGTCACCGCTCTGCTTTCCGGCTCCCAGCCAGTACAGGAGGAGAGCAGAGAAGCAGAGCGCAGCGCTGGAGGACAGACAGCGGTAGGTAAGTATCTAGTGTTTGTTTTTTTTTACTTTTAGGATGGTAACCAGGGTAAACATCGGGTTACTAAGCGCGGCCCTGCGCTTAGTTACCCGATGTTTACCCTGGTTACCGGCATCGTTGGTCGCTGGAGAGCGGTCTGTGTGACAGCTCTCCAGCGACCAAACAGCGACGCTGCAGCGATCCGGATCGTTGTCGGTATCGCTGCAGCGTCGCTTAATGTGAAGGGGCCTTTAGTGCGTACAAAACAGGCACACATGTGCCCGCTGGGTGTAATGTATTATACAATGCTAATTGAGTTATACATTAAATAAAACTCGCTATACTGTATGCTGGGAGATAAAATTAAAAAACAGCTAGTACTATGCTGAATGCAATGCGAATAACAGTTTCTTTCTCTTGTTTGTCGGATTGGGCACATTATCCGACTGGGATACCAGCGGCACTTGTGGAGTTTTCACGTGTTGTTTTAGCGCCAGTGTATTTCATTGTTTACTGATTAATAAGCAGACAAACTACAAGAGCAACAAATGTACCATATAGGAAATACGGCAGCTGTCAGTCACATGACCTGTCAATTATGTGTATGTGTGAGCTAATATATACTGCCAGGGGGAGGGCTTCCTGTTGGCTGTGGATTTATCAGGCTGCCAATTTAGCTTACAAATACTGAGGTAAAAATACTGATCAAATAACGTGTGTACGAGGTCTAATACAGGAGATGACTCACAGATATAAACTATATACAGGAGATGACATACAGGTACATACTATATACAGGGGAGATGACACACAGCTAGTGTATATATATACACACACACACACACACACACATTTTTAGTGGTTTAATATTTTTTTCATTGTTATTTATTTTAGGATTATTGTTTTTTTGTTTTTTAAATTGTTATAATTTTTGTTTTAATTTTTTTACTTAGTATCTCTATGGGACTTTAACTTTTCTTACTGTAATCGCTGGTATGATGCATTACAGTCTACCAATATTGTAATGTATTATGTCTATCAGTACTGCACTGGTAGAGGACAGAATTCTCTTAAATCGTGCTATGAGCATAGTCTAACAGGCTTTCGGCAGCTGAGTGACCCAGATGTTGTCTTGACAACCTTTGGTTGCCGTGGAAGCAATCACGCCTTCACTATGATGTCGCGGATCGGACGGGACGGGGAGCCCCCTACCTCTCCCTGCCTTTTAAATGCTGTGATTGCTATCGATCACAGCATTTAGGGGGATAAAAGGCCCGGAGCCCTGCGGGCAACACTCCTGGCACTGACAGTTGAAGCTCGGCTTTCACTTAAGCCAAGCTTTTGACGGCCATCATGCGGGTATGGCTCCTGTGCCCGCATGAAGTAAATTTACGTCATTTTGCCAGAACCCCTTCCCAACCATGACATAAACTTACGACAAATGTCATGAAGGGGTTAAGGCCCTTTACACAATTATCTTGCCATGTAACTACACTGCTGATCACCCGATAAACGATTATTTATTGGAGGAAATTATCTTTTGTGCAGCTTAAGAGATCATTGTTCTCGGCGGTGCAACATTGGTATGAACAAAACTCATGCTGTCAAAGTCTGGCAGTCAATGATGAATGATCAATTTAGATTTGTTCACTCAGAAAGCATTATTTGCTTTGGTCTAAAGGCCCCTTCACATTAAGCGACGCTGCAGTGATACCGACAACGATCCGGATCGCTGCAGCGTCGCTGTTTGGTCGCTGGAGAGCTGTCACACAGACAGCTCTCCAGCGACCAACGATCCCGAAGTCCCCTGGTAACCAGGGTAAACATCGGGTTACTAAGCGCAAAAGTAAAAAAAACAAACACTACATACTTACCTACCGCTGTCTGTCCCCGGCGCTCTGCTTCTCTGCACTCCTCCTGCACTGGCTGTGAGCACAGCGGCCGGAAAGCAGAGCGGTGACGTCACCGCTCTGCTTTCCGGCTGACTGACGCTCATAGCCAGTACAGGAGGAGTGCAGAGCACAGCGCCGGGGACAGACAGCGGTAGGTAAGTATGTAGTGTTTGTTTTTTTTTACTTTTACGCTGGTAACCAGGGTAAACATCGGGTTACTAAGCGCGGCCCTGCGCTTAGTTACCCGATGTTTACCCTGGTTACCAGTGAATACATCGCTGGATCGGTGTCACACACGCCGATCCAGCGATGTCCACGGGAGATCCAGCGACAAAATAAAGTTCTGGACTTTGTTCAGCGACCAACGATCTCCCAGCAGGGGCCTGATCGTTGGTCGCTGTCACACATAACGATTTCCTTAACGATATCGTTGCTACGTCACAAAAAGCAACGATATCGTTAACAATATCGTTATGTGTGAAGGTACCTTAACTGTGGCAAATAACTGTCAATTGGTTAAAGTTTACTGAATGGAGGCCATATTGTGCACAATAGTGAACAAAATACCTTAAATCCTAACGCTGAAAGTTGAGCTGGATGGCATCCAAATGCAGTCCAATTTCCACAATCTCACAGAATGGAGAAATCTTGCTCTCAATCTTCTTCTCACCTGTGCTATGATCCTCTCATCCCAGATAATTCGATCACATTAAGCTGACACTCCTCTCAAGCTCTGATCAGAGTTTGAGCCGAGTGTCATTTACATAATTGATCCAATTCTCTCGAAAGAAAATATGCTTGTGTGAACCCAGCCCAAGAGGCAAGCCGCCAGTTTCAGACTGTGGTGAGCAAATATTACGAGTGTAAGTCCCTGCCGTGGATATAAGGACTCAAACTGTTAGCTTCATAGATCCCTGGATAGAAATTAAAAAAATACATAAATAAATAAAATAACTTGTTTATATGTATTACCATTTTGTGGTTTTTTTTCCAAGTTGAAAAATGGGTGCTTCTATGAGGAAGCTATAAATCACATGATTTGTAATGTAAAATATATATTTATTGATTGGTGCTTGCTTTGATTAATTGATGCCAGCCTATATCTCATTCAGGTATGGACTGGGGATGAAATTCATCCCTGGCATTTGAAATCACACAGGCCCATGTTGTCCCCGTCTCCAAGCACCAGATGAGATATATTACTAAGATTACCCTGCGTGGAAGAAAGCAAGATTTACTACAAGACCAATATTTCTAATGATACCTCCGTTACAACTCTTAACAGTATGGGTGTCTTGAGAACACTGATTCTGTTAATAATGTAGCAGACAAGGTGGCCCACGAACAGATAGGCCCTTCTGGCATTTGCCAGATGGCCAATCCGGCCCTGATCTCATTGATGTACCAGTGGAACGTTATGTTTGCTCTCTGATAAAGCGAGAAGCCAGTTACAGACACCGTCACTGATGATTTTTAGCAGAAGTGATCAGCAGATCGCAGCTTCAAGTCTCTTAAGGAAACCATTGGAGCAAGGGAAAAGTACAGAAAAAAAAGTTTTAAAAAATATTAAAGTTCAAATCACCTCCTTTCGCTCCATTCAAAATGAAACAACTGAAAAACAAAAATACATATATTTGGTATCGCCCGATCTATCAATATATAAAAAGAATTAATCCGATCAGTTAACGACATAATGAGAAAAAAATCAAAACATCAGAATTATGTTTTTTTGGTCGCGGAAATATGGCAATAAAGCGCAATAACAGGTGATCAAAAAATATATCCACCAAATTGGTATCAATAAAAAGTCAGCACGGCATGCAAAAAGTAAACCCTCACCTAGCCCCAGATCCCGAAAAATTGAGACGTTCCTGGTCTCAGAAATTGGTGCCATCTTTATTTTTCTCATAAACTTTGGATTCTTTTTTGACCACTTAAATAAAAAAGAACCTACACATGTTTGGTATCTACAAACTCGTAATGACCTGGGCAATCATAACAGTAGTCCAGTTTTCGAATTTGGTGAACATGGTAAACAAAAAGAATTGTGGAACTGCACTTTTTTTGCAATTTCACCACACTAGTAATTTTTTTTTCCTGTTTTTCAGTACACAATATGGTAAAATCAATGGTGTCGTTCAAAAGTACAACTCGTCCAGCAAAAAAAAAAAAAAAGCCCTCAAACGGCCATATTGGTGGAAAAATATAACAAAAAGTTATGGCTGTGGGAATAAGGGGAGCAAAAAACGAAAATGCGAAAAAAACAGAAAATCCCAGTGTGGTGAAGGGGTTAAACACATACAATTTTGGAAACATTGGTTAAGATGTAAGAAAAATACATCTTGGTATTGTGCCAATGCCTGAAATTGGTACTTAACATACAGACAGATATTTTGGCTATAGTGAAGCCAGGTGGATTAACATGTCTGACAATGGTGTTGGTAGTGAATCTGCTTAGTCTCATCACACTCGCAAACAAATACAACTAAATTAATAAGAAAAAAAAAAGCACTGTGAATGGTAAGCTCAAACCTGTTGTGCAGGTCTGTGGTTTGTGCAAATCTATGAGTGAATGGCCTGCAGTTACTAGGAGGGAGTGTTGCATAAATAGTGTAATGTTGTGGGCTCTGGTGCTAGCAGGTGATTGCATTTAAAAGAAAGAAGTAATTCAATTGTATTCGTTGATTATCATACTATGTCATCAGGATGGGTTCAAAGCAAAGATTCTACAAAACCCAAACTCTTCTCATACATCAGAAAATTCAGAGCAAAGCAAGAGGAGCGGCATTCACCACTGACATTTTCAATAAAATGCACTTTATTTGGGTCAGCGTTGCGGACAGAAACATCAGTGAAATGAACAATAGCTGTTTAAGGTGTGTACAACATCACTAGCACTTCCTCTTATTTTATACAGGATATCCCACCCACATTATTACTATCGATTACTGATCAAAAATGAGAAAAACTATACACAAAACAAACAACATATAATAAGAGATGGAGCCAGTAATATACACTGCTAAGCAGAAATGGGTGCCAGAGTCATTTGAATGAAATATTGTCTATCGACACTTTTTTTTTAGGTATTTGTTCAAAATGCAATCCTAAAAACTTATGTTGAATCTGTCTCATATGGCTGAAGAGTCTCGGGGAACCTTTTCCAGACTGCAGTGAGCGTATGTGCTCACTAATGTTTGTGCGAGGGATGGATAGTTTTGCCAATATAAAATTAAGCACAGTCACGTGTAATCGCATAAACTTTATGTATTTACTCTGGCAAGTAAAAAGAAAAAAAACACACTATGGACGTAACACTCCCTCTCTCCTCCCCCCCCCCCCAATTAACCTGATTCACAATATACATATAAATCACAGTAGTTACAGTGTCTACATTTAAAATTTTCTTTCTGTAAAGTTTTTTTTTTACAGTTTTTAGGCCAGCGTTCTTTTTGTGTATGTGTGAACTTCCTGCCTTTTACCAATATATCCCACAGGCTCCCACTCCTGCTAAAGTTAACTATTGGTCTTTTTATAGCAATATCCGTTAGCAACAGGTCACATTCTATCATGTACCAATATTTATTATTGATCTCACTGAATTGCTGATGGGACTAAATTTATAGTACATAAACCTTTTATCTTTTATTTTTGTACAATACCAAAGTATTTTATTTGTTTTTGATTATATGCTTATTGATAAACTTTGTGATTAATGCCCAAAGGATAGCCACGTTGGAATAATCTATTTTCCAATTCGCAAGATTGATCTGTTTATGTCTCGCATCTGAGAAATTGCCCATAGGGTAAGAATTCCATATGATGAGGATGATAGCTGTCAAATTGCATCAATGAATTGGTTGTGATGGGTTTGCGATAACCCTTAGTGAGAGTGGCAGCTCCCATAATTCCAATTTCCACATCTAAAAATTCAATAGGCCTACTGTTACGACTCTGTTGCCTGATTACCCAAGGATTCCTTCCCTGTCCCTAAGGCTTGGAGCCCCCTAGCTATCCCTGCTCCCAGGAGTACTTAGACACCGAGCCACATACCTTGCTGAACTCTTGAATCAATCCTATATCTGTCCTGCTCCCCCACCCAAGGAATTTGGGAATAATAGTGTATGTATATACACAAACCAGACTAACAGGGAAGGACAAACAGGGATAAAGGAAAAAAAAAAAAGCAATCATACATGTATGCATTCACAGACAGCAAAGAGGAACACCAGGGAAAAAGGAATGTAAACCAAATAGGAGAGAAAGAAGATTTGCAAACAACCAAAAAGTCCAAGCAACAGTCACAGAACAATACACCAAATCTCTACCAACAACCAACTCCTCCACTCCATACCCGGCAGTACAAGTGTTATGATCTGGTGGCCTAGGAGCAGCATGAGACGGACTCTGGAGAAGGTGGTCCCTGTACTGACTGCAAACCCTGAACCTAGCAGCGCAACTAGAAGTAGCCGTGGGGGGTACCTAACACTCCCTAGACCCCTCAGCACAGCCTAAGATCTAACTACCCCTAAAGACAGAAACAGGAAACCTATCTTGCCTCAGAGAAAATCCCCAAAGGATAGATAGCCCGCCACAAATATTGACTGTGAGAGGAGAGGGAAATAACATACGCAGATATGAAATCAGATTTTAGCATAGGAGGCTATACTAGCTAAAAAGAAAGAATAGAACAGAGTACTATGCGGTCAGTATAAAAACACTAGAAAATATCCTCCGCAGAAAATACGGATCACCACATCTGACTAAAGACATGGGGGGTATATCTGCATCTCCAGAGAAATAGCTAGGCTGCAAAAAATCCTTCACAGACTAAGCTGGACAAGACAAAAACATGAAAATGCACAGAACTATAAGGTCCACAGCAGGTGGACAGCAAAAACAAAGCCAGGACTTATCTTCGTAGAAAAGCACAGCAAACTGGAGAGACCAGCAGGGAAGTGAATCCTTCAAGAACAATGGACAACTGGCACTGACTAAAGGATCCTGCAAAGCTATATACCCCAGTCAGTTTTGCAATTAGTAGATACACCTGTCCACTCATGCAGTTCAGGCACAACTGCATTACCCTCTACAACCACCGGAGGGAGCCCAAAAGCTGAATTCACAACATACAAGACTTGACAAAGGCAATCCAGATTGCCAGAGGCAAGTATATATAGCAGAGGGAAGTGGCCAACACTGCACAGCTGAGATCATCCAAGCAGGGAAGCTTCAGCGACTCTAAGCTGAACAGTTTAACCCCTGCACTGCTAACAGAAACCTGTACCATTTAATGAAAAGGAGACGTGCTTATAATCAGTGCAGGAGTAAGTGAAATCAAATGCTGTGGTCTTCTGGACCCTCTCTGTTGTGGTAAACCCGTGACAGTACCCCTCCTTCTAAGAGTTACTGTACCTCAAAAACCTCAGGGTTGAGTTTATCAGGGTGTGCTGCGTGAAAGAACGGATCAACCTGACTGCATGGATATCAGATGCTGATACTTACATCCTCCCTTCAGGACAGTAATCCATCTACGAAACCAAAAAAAGAAGGACAAAAATGTATTGGGGGGAATATATTAAATATTAACAAAGGGGGAAGAACTCCATGAAAATCCCTCTCTATCAAACCATAAAATTTAGCTTTCATTAGTAATTATATTACATGCTTAAACGTATAAAAATTTGTCTCTAATCTGCCTCAAATTGATTATTCCTAATAGTTATCACTTATATGTGTTCATATGATGACCCCCGAGGTGCCATCACCTTTATAGCAGAAAAGGACAATCAGAACTTATAGCACAAGTCTCCCCCAACATGTTTCACTGCACATGCGGTATCATCAGAGGATGTGACACTGGCCAGGGAGATGCGGTCGGGGTCATCATATATGTGATCCAGCGCCTGAAAAAAATTCCTCAATCATCCGTAGCGACTTGAGAGTCGGCAGGAAGAGAAAATGCCCAGGCTTGAGGGTCACCCTGAAGGAGCGAAATTATGATCCCCACCCATTGCTCCTCAGTTACAGAGGAGTGAGGACCCTATTTAAAGGGACTCTGTCACCTGAATTTGGCGGGCTCTGTTTACGGTCCGATGGGCAGTGTTTTCTGTTTTTTCATGCACCCCTTCCTTTCCCACTGGCCGCAATATTGTCTTGTATTGTATGCTTTGCCCAACTGCGGGCAAAGCCGAAAAGCATTAGTGCGTATGCGCCGGCACACTATGTCCCGGAAGTATTTCGCTGTGTTCCGGGACATAGTGCGCCAGCGCATGCGCACTAATGCTTTTCAGCTTTGCCCGCAGTTGGGCAAAGCATACTGCGCGTGGACAAGGCAAGATTGCATTATGCACACGTGTACTATGGAGGAAACCTAATCAAATTCAAGACAATATTGCGGCCAGTGGGAAAGGAAAGGGTGCATGAAAGAATAGAAAACACCACCCATCGGACCGTAAACAGAGCCCACCAAATTCAGGTGACAGGTTCCCTTTAAAGCTTACAGGTCTGCCTGAAAGCAACAAACTTATCATACCCCCAAGAGAACTGGTCAGGCAAAGCGACCTTCAGCTCCACCAAGAGTTGTAGTTCCCAAAACAGTCGTGTTTGGGTGTTGCATCAACAGAGTGAAGATCTGCCTCCTCTTGACTGAGCTGCTGCAATTGCCCAGCTAGAGCAGTAATAGGATCCATGATGGATCAAAAAATAGTATTGGCCAGTGCTACAGTCATAACGCTGATTACCCAGGACCAGGGGCTCCTTCCCTGCACTGCTAACCTACCACCCATTTTAGTAGTGAATTTCATGTTCACCTGGTTATTAGGGTTGAGCGACTTTTAGTTTTTTAGGGTCGAGTCGGGTTTCGCGAAACCCGACTATCTCAATAGTCGAGTCGAGTGAAATCGGCCGATTATCGCGAAGAGTCGGGGATCGACCGAAACACGAAACCCAATGCAAGTCAATGGGGAAGCATAGTCGGCAGTGAGTGGAGGCCAGGAAAACATGTACAGTGCCCATTTTAATGGCAAAAACATCCATTCTTGTTACTGAAGCTTGTCAATCTTAATTTACCTTATAATAATAGTAAGGCATTGGAAATTGGGGGTCATTTGGCTAAAGTTGTGGGGGGTAGGGCTGGTTCAAGTATTTAGTGGGCCCAGGAAATCTGGACCACGTCACGGCAGTGGAGCAGGGAGAGGTAAGTATTTCAACTTTGCAAGTGCTGTGATCCTGAGCAAGCAGGGGGGCCCACTCGTTGGCATTGGCACTGGCACAGGGCCTCTCAAAGTACGGCGGTGTGTTTGCACGGCGGGCGCGCCTCCCACCGGCAGCGACACTTTTACGTACTATGAGGGGCCCTGTGCCAGTGATGTCGCCAACGAGTTTCCCCCCCACCTGATGAAGGAACCTGCACTTTCATCTGCACCTTCCTCTTTGTCCCCGTGTAAGGTGGTATGGTATGCGGGAAGGGGAACCTGACTTTCAGCAGGGTCACAATCTTGCTGTGTAGTGTGCACGGGGAATGTTGCGTTATGGGTCAATGTACCAGCAGACTCATCTATCACTGGCTGGGCAATGGGCAGGATGAGGAGGAAACACAGATATAGGCCCAAAGAATAAAGTGGGCTAAATGCAGTTCAAAATTGGTAACAGGACTAACCAGGGGGCATTGCTTTGTTCAGTGGAGTACAACTGTAATGAGAGGCTGACACAGTGAGTAGGCCCAAATCAGTAAGTAGGCTAAATGCAGTTCAAAACTGGTAACAGAAGAAAACAGGCGGCACTAGTTTGTTCAGTGTAGAAGAACATCAAGGAGCGGCAGACACCGTTAGTAGGGCCAACAAAATAAGTAGGCCAAATGCAGTGTTATATTAAAAACAATTTAACGAGAGCCTGAAGATAGAAGCTAGCGAAAGGCAACCTGGAGAACACCTTGGAGCGGAAGACACCGTTTGTAGAACCCAGACCCAACTTGTAGGCCCAACGCAGTGTTGTTTCAACAACTACTTAACGAGAGCTTCAAGATAGAAGCTAGGGAGAGGCAACCTGGAGAACATCTTGGAGCGGCAGACACCGTCTCTACAACCCAGACCAGACTTGTAGGCCTAATGCAGTGTTGTTTCAACAACTACTTAACGAGAGCTTCAAGATAGAAGCTAGGAAGAGGTAACCTGGAGAACACCTTGGAGCGGCAGACACCATCTCTATAACCCAGACCCAACTTGTAGGCCTAATGCAGTGTTGCTTCAACAACTACTTAACGAGAGCTTCAAGATAGAAGCTAGGGAGAGGCAACCTGGAGAACATCTGGGAGCGGCAGACACCGTCTCTACAACCCAGACCCAACTTGTAGGCCTAATGCAGTGTTGTATCAACAACTACTTAATGAGAGCTTCAAGATAGAAGCTAGGGAGAGGCAACCTGGAGAACACCTTGGAGCGGCAGACACCGTCTCTACAACCCAGACCCAACTTGTAGGCCTAATGCAGTGTTGTTTCAACAACTACTTAACAAGAGCTTCAAGATAGAAGCTAGGGAGAGGCAACCTGGAGAACACCTTGGAGCGGCAGACACTGTCTCTACAACCCAGACCCAACTTGTAGGTCTAATGCAGTGTTGTTTCAACAACTACTTAACGAGAGCTTCAAGATAGAAGCTAGGGAGAGGCAACCTGGAGAACACCTTGGAGCGGCAGACACCGTCTCTACAACCCAGACCCAACTTGTAGGCCTAATGCAGTGTTGTTTCAACAACTACTTAACAAGAGCTTCAAGATAGAAGCTAGGGAGAGGCAACCTGGAGAACATCTTGGAGCAGCAGACACCGTCTCTACAACCCAGACCCAACTTGTAGGCCTAATGCAGTGTTGTTTCAACAACTACTTAATGAGAGCTTCAAGATAGAAGCTAGGGAGAGGCAACCTGGAGAACACCTTGGAGTGGCAGACACCGTCTCTACAACCAAGACCCAACTTGTAGGCCTAATGCAGTGTTGTTTCAACAACTACTTAACGAGAGCTTCAAGATAGAAGCTAGGGAGAGGCAACCTGGAGAACATCTTGGAGCGGCAGACACCGTCTCTACAACCCAGACCCAACTTGTAGGCCTAATGCAGTGTTGTTTCAACAACTACTTAACGAGAGCTTCAAGATAGAAGCTAGGGAGAGGCAACCTGGAGAACATCTTGGAGCGGCAGACACCGTCTCTACAACCCAGACCCAACTTGTAGGCCTAATGCAGTGTTGTTTCAACAACTACTTAACGAGAGCTTCAAGATAGAAGCTAGGGAGAGGCAACCTGGAGAACACCTTGGAGCGGCAGACACCGTCTCTACAACCCAGACCCAAGTTGTAGGCCTAATGCAGTGTTGTTTCAACAAATACTTAACGAGAGCTTCAAGATAGAAGCTAGGGAGAGGCAACCTGGAGAACACCTTGGAGCGGCAGACACCGTCTCTACAACCAAGACCCAACTTGTAGGCCTAATGCAGTGTTGTTTCAACAACTACTTATCGAGAGCCTGAAAATGGAATTTCAGGACAGGAAACCATGAGAACAGCACGGAGCGGCATACACCGTTAGTAGGCCCCAACCACACTAGTAGGCCAAATTCAGTGTAATATTAACAACTACTTAACGAGAGCCTGAAAATGGAATTTCAGGACAGGAAACCAGGAGAACAGCAAGGAGCGGCAGACACCGTTAGTAGGCCCCAACCCAACTAGTAGGCCAAATGCAGTTGTTCCATTTAACAACTATTTAACAAGAGCCTGAAGATAGAAGCTCAGGAAAGACAACCAGGAGAACAACTTGGAGCGGCAGACACCGTTAGTAGGCCCCAACCAAACTAGTAGCCCCACTGCAGTTGTTCGATTAAAAAACTATTTAACGAGAGCCTGAAGATTGAAGCTCAGGAAAGGCAACCAGGAGAACACCTTGGAGCGGCAGACACTGTTAGTAGGCCCCAACCAAACTAGTAGCCCCACTGCAGTTGTTCGATTTAAAAACTATTTAACAAGAGCCTGAAGATTGAAGCTCAGGAAAGGCAACCAGGAGAACACTTTGGAGCGGCAGACACTGTTAGTAGGCCCCAACCAAACTAGTAGCCCCACTGCAGTTGTTCGATTAAAAAACTATTTAACAAGAGCCTGAAGATAGAAGCTCAGTAAAGGCAATCAGGAGAACACCTTGGAGCGGCAGACACTGTTAGTAGGCCCCAACCAAACTAGTAGCCCCACTGCAGTTGTTCGATTAAAAAACTATTTAACAAGAGCCTGAAGATTGAAGCTCAGGAAAGGCAACCAGGAGAACACCTTGGAGCGGCAGACACCGTCTCTACAACCCAGACCCAACTTGTAGGCCTAATGCAGTGTTGTTTCAACAACTACTTAACGAGAGCTTCAAGATAGAAGCTAGGGAGAGGCAACCTGGAGAACATCTTGGAGCGGCAGACACAGTCTGTACAACCCAGACCCAACTTGTAGGCCTAATGCAGTGTTGCTTCAACAACTACTTAACGAGAGCTTCAAGATAGAAGCTAGGGAGAGGCAACATAGAGAACACCTTGGAGCGGAAGACTCAGTTTGTAGACCACAACGAAACTTGTGGCCCCAATGCAGTTTTATAATTCTGACAGGCTGAAAACCAGCCTTTTTTTTTTTTTTTTTTTTTAGAGGAGAGCTCTTTTAAGTGGCGCAGACAGACACTGCTAATAGGCCTTACACCACAAAGTAGGCTCACTGCAGGTTGAAAAAAAGTTATATGGGTACACGGTCGGCATTGGTGTGCTCAGCGGAGGACAAATGGAAGGAGGGACCGCAGACACACTTAGTAGGCCTAAAATTAAAAAAAAATAGGCTCAAAGCACCTTCGATTATGTGGCAGCAGTACACAGGCAGCATTGGTGTGGTCAGCGGAGGACGATTGGAAGGAGTGTCTGACACAGTTAGTACTCCCAAAAAATAAATAGTTGTTAATGTCTCGCAAAACAACAAAACAAAAAAAAAAAAGGGTGGCATACTTAGGTACAGGGGTGGGCTCCTCTGCTGAGTTTCAGACATAGTAATTTGGAGCTAAGTATTTACTGGTGTCAATATAGGACACTGACCCTGACTATTTTAACTAGCATCATACATGTCAACAAATTGGTATTGTCAGTGCCAGGCATTGAAGGATGTCAGCGCATAGACTAAACATTGTTGGAGCTGTGAGAGATAATTTTGCAAGTGGTAGAGCACTGTTTGAGCTGGGGGGGGACTCTTTTGTGGCCGGCGGTACAGGCCCAGGGCCCCTCATATTACAACGGTGTTTCTGACGTTGGGTGCGCGCCACCACCGCCAGAGACACTTTATTGTACTATGAGGGACCCAGTGGCAGTGCCGTCGACCAAAAGTGGGCACACCCACCTCTTCAGACAAACGGCACTCTCACGGGTGCTTGCGCCAAGTGGCGAGACCACAGCCCCGTGGGGGGAGTTTGCCCATTTAGGGAGGTGTAAACATGTTGTATGCTGGACAAACAGCTGCTGCAAATTAAGAGATTGGAACAGTCAGTAAGACCAGTCCACAAGCAAGACCTTTTTATAGGAAAGCTAGGTGTCAGCCGGGAAAGGTGGGGAAAAATAATTAGAAATCCATGAGTGGTTCATTTTAATGAAGGTTAGATCATCAACATTTTGGGTAGCCAGACGAGTCCTTTTTTCGGTCAATATTGAACCAGCAGCACTGAATACTCTTTCTGATAGCACACTAGCTGCTGGGCAAGCAAGCTCCTGCAATGCATATTCTGCCAATTCAGGCCAGGTGTCTATTTTGGATGCCCAGTAATCAAATGGGAATGACGGTTGAGGGAGAACATCGATAAGGGATGAAAAATAGTTAGTAACCATACTGGACAAATGTTGTCTCCTGTCACTTTGAATTGATGCTGCAGTACCTGTCCTGTCTGCGGTCATTGCGAAATCACTCCACAACCTGGTCAGAAAACCCCTCTGTCCAACGCCACTTCTGATTTGTGCACCTCTAACACCTCTGCCCTGTTGCCCCCTGCAGCTCATGTGAGAACCATCACCGGCACTGTGTGCTGGGAATGCCTGAATCAAACGGTCTACAAGAGTTGCTTGTTTGGTTGCTAATATTTGTTCGAGGTTCTCATGTGGCATGATATTTTGCAATTTGCCTTTATAGCGAGGATCAAGGAGGCAGGCCAACCAGTAATCGTCATCGGTCATCATTTTAATAATGCGTGGGTCCCTTTTGAGGATACGTAAGGCATAAGCCGCCATGTGGGCCAAAGTTCCAGTTGTCAAATCTGCGGTTGTGCTGAGTTGAGGGGCAGTTTCAGGCAAATCTACGTCACTTGTCTCCCTCAAAAAACCTGAACCTGGCCTTGCAACGCCACCAGTTGCTATTGGCCCCGGAGAAGCTTCCTCATTCAAAAAATACTCATCCCCATCATCCTCCTCCTCTTCGCCCGCTACCTCGTCCTGTAGACTGCCCTGACCAGACAATGGCTGACTGTCATCAAGGCTTCCCTCTTCCTCGGCTGCAGATGCCTGCTCCTTTATGTGCGTCAAACTTTACATCAGCAGACGCATTAGGGGGATGCTCATGCTTATTATGGTGTTGTCTGCACTAACCAGCGGTGTGCATTCCTCAAAACACTGAAGGACTTGACACAGGTCTTGTACCTTCGACCACTGCACACCTGACAACTCCATGTCTGCCATCCAACTGCCTGCCCGTGTATGTGTATCCTCCCACAAATACATAACAGCACGCCTCTGTTCGCACAGTCTCTGAAGCATGTGCAGTGTGGAGTTCCACCTTGTTGCAATGATTAGGCGATGCTGGGGAAGGTTCAAAGACCGCTGATGGTTCTGCATACGGCTGGAGTGTACAGGCGAACAGCGGATATGCGAGCAAAGTCTGCGCACTTTGAGGAGCAGGTCGGGTAACCCCGGATAACTTTTCAGGAAGCACTGCACCACCAGGTTTAAGGTGTGAGCCAGGCAAGGAATGTGTTTCAGTTGTGAAAGGGCTATGGCAGCCATAAAATTCCTTCCGTTATCACTCACTACCTTGCCTTCCTCAAGATGTACACTGCCAAGCCATGACTGAGTTTCTCAGACAGAACTTCCGCGGTGTGTCTGTTGTCGCCCAAACACTTCATTGCCAATACAGCCTGCTGACGCTTGCCACTAGCTGTCCCATAATGGGACACCTCGTGTGCAACAGTGGCAGCTGCGGATGGAGTGGTCGTGCGACTGCGGTCTGTGGACGAACTCTCGCTTCTGCAGGAGGACGAGGAGGAGGAGGGGGGGTGAATGCTTACAGCCAACTGTTTCATAGACCGTGGGCTAGGCAGAACTGTCCCAATATTGCTTTCCCCTGTGGACCCTGCATCCACCACATTAACCCAGTGTGCCGTGATGGACACATAACGTCCCTGGCCATGCCTACTGGTCCATGCATCTGTTGTCAGGTGCACCTTTGTACTCACAGATTGCCTGAGTGCATGGACGATGCGGTCTTTTACATGCTGGTGGAGGGCTGGGATGGCTTTTCTCGAAAAGAAGTGTCGACTGGGTAGCTCGTAGCGTGGTACAGCGTAGTCCATCAGGGCTTTAAAAGCTTTGCTTTCAACTAACCGGTAGGGCATCATCTCTAACGAGATTAGTCTAGCAATGTGGGCATTCAAACCCTGTGTACGCGGATGCGAGGATGAGTACTGCCTTTTCCTAACGAGAGTCTCATGTAGGGTGAGCTGGACTGGAGAGCTGCAGATGGTGGAACTAGCGGGGGTGCCGGTGGACATGGCAGACTGAGAGAGGTTTGGAGATGGTATTCTTGCTGGTGCCCTACATGCAGTGTTTCCTACCACGAACCTGGTGATTCCCTAACTGCTTTGGCCTGGCGACGAAACCTGCACATTTACTGAAGGTGGTGCGGGAAATGGTGGGCTTACAGTGAGGGAAGGGATGTAGCGTTGCTGACTAGCTTCATTGGCCGAGGGTGCTACAACCTTAAGGGACGTTTGGTAGTTAGTCCAGGCTTGCAAATGCATGGTGGTTAAATGTCTACGCATGCAACTTGTATTTAGACTTTTAAGATTCTGACCTCTGCTTAAGGTAGTTGAACATTTTTGACAGATGACTTTGCGCTGATCATTTGGATGTTGTTTAAAAAAATGCCACACTACACTCTTTCTACTATCGGATACCTTTTCAGGCATTGCAGACTGAGGTTCTTTAACCGGATGGCCACACTGTCCTACAACTGGTTTTGGTTTTGCCACGCGTTTTTGGCCAGATACGGGCCTGGCAGATGGAACCTGTTGCGATGTTGATGCCTGCTGCGGCTCCTCCTCCTCCACTTCAGAGCTACTGCCGCCTGCACCCTGTTCCCCCAATGGCTGCCAATCGGGGTCAACAACTGGGTCATCTATGACCTCCTCTTCTATCTCGTGTGCAACTTCGTCTGTGTCACCGTGTAAGCCGGTGGTATAGCGTTCGTGACGGGGCACCATAGTCTCATCAGGGTCTGATTCTGGATCAATACACTGCGAGGGCAATGTTCTGGTCTGAGTCAAAGGAACAGCATAGTAATCTGGCTGTGGCTGTGCATCTGTGCACTCCATGTCCGATTCAACTTGTAATGGGCATGGCCTGTTAACTATTTCACTTTCTAACCCAGGAACTGTATGTGTAAAGCGCTCCATGGAGTAACCCGTTGAGTCGCCTGACGCATCCTTCTCTGTTGTTCTTAGTGAAGAAGACAAGGAAGCGACTTGTCCCTGACCGTGAACATCCACTAACGACGCGCTGCTTTTACATTTAGCAGTTTCAGAAGAGGAGGCAAAAGAGCTAGAGGCTGAGTCAGCAAGGAAAGCCAAAACTTGTTCTTGCTGCTCCGGCTTCAAAAGGGTTTTCCTACTCCCAGAAAAGGGAGCGTTCGAGACCTTGTGTAGCCAGACGACGAACCTGGCTCAACAACTCGAGACTTAGGTGCTATATTGCTTTTCCCATGACCACCTGATGCTCCACCACCACTACCATCATTACCAGCTGGCAATGACCGCCCACGGCCACGACCTCTTCCACCAGACTTCCTCATTGTTTGATAAACGTAACCAAACTAACGGTATTTGTTACTGTAAAACCAGTTACAAGGTGAACTCAAACTTCTGTTGAAATTATATATCCCTTTATAGGTGGGTGAGACTGCAGGGAAAATCAGGCCCAATGCTTCTGTGGCAGACAGATATGCCACTAACAGGACTGACGCAGATGCAAACACTACCAATAAAAATCTCCCCCTTTTTATTTTTTCTGGGAGAATATTGAAGAAATGTGGCCCATTCTTATACAGTATATGTTCTGTGGCATAAAATGAAAGACAGATGCCACACACACGACTGGCACTGAGGCAGAATTGCCAATCTTAATCTCCCACTATTTTTTTTTATTTATTGGAGAATTGGCAAGAAATCAGGCCCACTGTTAGACTGTATGTTTTCTGTGGCACAAAATGAGAGACAGATGCCACACACAGGACTGGCACTGAGGCAGAAATGTCAATCTTAATCTCCAACTTTTTTTGTAACTTTATTGTGGGAGAATTGTCAAGCAATCAGGCCCAGTGTTACACACTAGGTTTTCTGTGGCACAAAATTAGAGACAGATGCCACACACAGCACTGGCACTGAGGCAGAATTGCCAATCTTAATCTCCCACTATTTTTTTTTAATTTATGGGAGAATTGGCAAGAAATCAGGCCCACTGTTAGACTGTATGTTTACTGTGCCAGAAAATGAGACACAGATGCCACACACAGGACTGCCACTGATGCAGATTTGCCCATTTTTATCTGCATCTTTTTTTTTTTTCTTCAGGGAGACTAGTGAATACATCTGGGCCACTGTATTAGTGTATATTTTCTGTGGCAGAAAGTGGCTTGACGAGATATAACGAAAAAAAAAAAAGGGACTGTCCTACAATTACTATCTCCCTGCAGTAATCTCAGCAAAGTATGGCAGGCAGCAATAACAAGGAGTGGACTGCTGCACAAAAAAGTCAAAAGTGTGGACAAACAAACAAGATAGCTGTGCAGAAAGGAAGGAGCAACAGGATTTGTGCTTTGAAAAAAGCAGTTGGTTTGCACAGCGGCGTACAAACAGCAATGCAGCTATCAGGGAGCCTTCTAGGGCAGCCCAATGAGCTACAGCGCTGAGGAAAAAAAAATGTAGCCTCCACTGTCCCTGCAAACAAAAGGTGGTGTTGGACAGTGGAAATCGCTACAGCACAAGCGGTTTGGGGGTTAATGTACCCCGCCTAACGCTATCCCTGCTTCTGACGAAGCGGCAGCAACCTCTGCCTATGCTCAGATCAGCAGCAGTAAGATGGCGGTCGGCGGGAACGCCCCTTTATAGCCCTTGTGACGCCGGAGAAAGCAAGCCAATCACTGTAATGCCCTTCTCTGAGATGGTGGGGCCTGAGACCTATGTCATCACGCTGCCCACACTCTGCGTCCACCTTCATTGGCTGAGAAATGACGCTTTTCACGTAATTGAAACGCGACTTTGGCGCGAAAGTCGCGTACCGCGTGGCCGACCCCACACAGGGATCGGATCGGGTTTCATGAAACCCGACTTTTGCCAAAAGTCGGCGAATTATGAAATTGACAGATCCGTTTCGCTCAACCCTACTGGTTATCATTTAAATTTTTCATGAATTCATATAATATATGAAAAGTGTAATTCCACACAATAGAGATACCATCTATATAATGTAGGGATAATTTAATATGAATGGCAAATGGATTAGCGGTACTAATACAACATGCATACCAGTGGTCACCAAATTGAAATGCATTATGTCTAAGTAGTAAACATAGTGCCTCACATATGAAATGAGTACAAATTGGGTCAGTGTTATTTGCACACAACCTGTGTTTTACAGCATGCAAATCGCCATCCTGAGGGAAGCAGGTATACAGGGTTTTTACGTTGTGACCGAAATAAAGTGCATGTTACTGTATTTGCCAGTTGCAAGTTCTGCTCCTTTTGCTTTCCTCTGAATTTTCATGATCATTTACAAGTATTGAGCAGAGCAACCGCAAGACATGGCTATTATCTGGATATATTTGGAATGATCCTAGTTTTCCTTGTATCTGGGTGTGATGGTAGTACCAGCAATTTTCCCTTTGGTCCTTGTTCTCATACGTACACAGCCATTGATGATTAAACCTGTATAAAGTAAATAACATTGATTATCTTGTCACAATAGAACATGTCTAGGGATGGCATATAATAAACAGCAAGTGAACAGTCAGTTCTTCATGTACTGGAGCATCCATAAGATGTGCTGGGAAAACAAGCCCCGTATGTAAAGTCTGCAGATCACCGCATACAAGATATAGGATTTGTTACAAGACAGGCCACCTTCTTGGAGTTCCTCAGGGAGGTCTTGACTTGGTACATGGGCAGCACAATGGTGACCTCCATAATATTAGACAGACCATTTTAATCTTATGGCTGATTGGCAAATATTGTATAGAGTAAAATACATCACAGACTAAATGGCATTAGTCACATACCACAATACATTTTTGTGGGCAGCACTATGCACAGCATTACTTGTCACATACCATCTCCAGCAGTTTTGGACATTAATAGAGATGAGTGAGCATTAAACTGCTCGATACTGGAACCGAGCAATTCCTAATACTCGAATGCTCATTTTGAATAATGAGTACAGTGTATAATGGGTCAATGGGAAATCTGAGCATTTTTCCGGCAGATGCTACAAAAAGGTCTGGGGGCAGTGAAAATATTGAAATGGATGGAAAAAATGCAGAATGGAAGGTGAAAAGCATGGTGAAGACCCCTGGGAGCATCTCTGACTCTGATCACTGCTGAGAACAATGGTGTCACACTTTTACTCTACTTTAAGGACTGAAAATAAAGCATTCCAAACCGATGAGAAATTGGAATTTACAGGGGGAAAAATGCTAAGAGACATTTTTCCTGTGTAATGACTTATTTATAAAGCTAAATTTAAAAAAGTAGATAATTCAGGTAAACCAAAATTGAATTATTTATTTAAAAAATTGGACATTTCAGTGTAATTAATGAAGGAAGCAAGAACTGCCAACAATTAGGGACTCATATACACCCTGTATTAAACATAAATGATGGCCTCATACACATTCTGCCCAAATTGTCATGCAGTGGTACTTCTAGATTCATAAAGGTTTTTCAATAAGTGCAAATCCTGTCAAAATTTACAAGTAAGGCCATCCATACACCCTTGGAGGCGCCAACTGTAGTGCCTCAATCAAATATTGTGAACAAAGTGCAGTTGTGGTACTCCTACACTCATAAAGGTTTTGCAGTGTACCAGGCCAAGCATTTTTTAAACATTTAACCCACTGTAATTTTACACAAAGCACATTAAACTGTATGGATGAATCACGGAATACATAAAAAGTTATGGAATGTATTTTTTTAGTTTAACCCCTTCATGACCCAGCCTATTTTGACCTTAACCCCTTCATGACCCAGCCTATTTTGACCTTAAAGACCTTGCCGTTTTTTGCAATTCTGACCAGTGTCCCTTTATGAGGTAATAACTCAGGAACGCTTCAACGGATCCTAGCGGTTCTGAGAATGTTTTTTCGTGACATATTGGGCTTCATGTTAGTGGTAAATTTAGGTCAATAAATTCTGTGTTTATTTGTGATAAAAACGGAAATTTGGCGAAAATTTTGAAAATTTCGCAATTTTCACATTTTGAATTTTTATTCTGTTAAACCAGAGAGATATGTGACACAAAATAGTTAATAAATAACATTTCCCACATGTTTACTTTACATCAGCACAATTTTGGAAACAAAATTTTTTTTTGTTAGGAAGTTATAAGGGTTAAAATTTGACCAGCGATTTGTCATTTTTACAACGAAATTTACAAAACCATTTTTTTTAGGGACCACCTCACATTTGAAGTCAGTTTGAGGGGTCTATATGGCTGAAAATACCCAAAAGTGACACCATTCTAAAAACTGCACCCCTCAAGGTACTCAAAACAACATTCAAGAAGTTTATTAACCCTTCAGGTGCTTCACAGCAGCAGAAGCAACATGGAAGGAAAAAATGAACATTTAACTTTTTAGTCACAAAAATTATCTTTTAGCAACAATTTTTTTATTTTCCCAATGGTAAAAGGAGAAACTGAACCACGAAAGTTGTTGTCCAATTTGTCCTGAGTACGCTGATACCTCATATGTGGGGGTAAACCACTGTTTGGGCGCACGGCAGGGCTTGGAAGGGAAGGAGCGCCATTTGACTTTTTGAATCAAAAATTGGCTCCACTCTTTAGCGGACACCATGTCACGTTTGGAGAGCCCCCGTGTGCCTAAAAATTGGAGCTCCCCCACAAGTGACCCCATTTTGGAAACTAGACGCCCCAAGGAACTAATCTAGATGCATAGTGAGCACTTTGAACCCCCAGGTGCTTCACAAATTGATCCGTAAAAATGAAAAAGTACTTTTTTTTCACAAAAAAATTATTTTATCCTCAATTTTTTCATTTTCACATGGGCAACAGGATAAAATGGATCCTAAAATGTGTTGGGCAATTTCTCCTGAGTACACCAATACCTCACATGTGGAGGTAAACCACTGTTTGGGCACATGGTAAGGCTCGGAAGGGAAGGAGCGCCATTTGACTTTTTGAATGAAAAATTATTTCCATCGTTAGCGGACACCATGTCGCGTTTGGATAGCTCCTGTGTGCCTAAACATTGGCGCTCCCCCACAAGTGACCCCATTTTGGAAACTAGACCCCCCAAGGAACTTATTTAGATGCCTAGTGAGCACTTTAAACCCTCAGGTGCTTCACAAATTGATCTGTAAAAATGAAAAAGTACTTTTTTTTCACAAAAAAATTCTTTTCGCCTCAATTTTTTCATTTTCACATGGGCAGTAGGATAAAATGGATCATAAAATTTGTTGGGCAATTTCTCCCGAGTACGTCGATACCTCATATGTGGGGGTAAACCACTGTTTGGGCACTCGGCAGGGCTCGGAAGGGAAGGCGCGCCATTTGACTTTTTGAATGGAAAATTAGCTCCATTTGTTAGCGGACACCATGTCGCGTTTGGAGAGCCCCTGTGTGCCTAAACATTGGAGCTCCCCCACAAGTGACCCCATTTTGGAAACTAGACCCCCCAAGGAACTTATCTAGATGCATATTGAGCACTTTAAACCCCCAGGTGCTTCACAGAAGTTTATAACGCAGAGCCATGAAAATAAAAAATAATTTTTCTTTCCTCAAAAATGATTTTTTAGCCTGGAATTTCCTATTTTGCCAACGATAATAGGAGAAATTGGACCCCAAATATTGTTGTCCAGTTTGTCCTGAGTACGCTGATACCCCATATGTGAGGGTAAACCACTGTTTGGGTGCACGGCAGGGCTCGGAAGGGATGGCACGCCATTTGGCTTTTTAAATGGAAAATTAGCTCCAATCATTAGCGGACACCATGTCACGTTTGGAGAGCCCCTGTGTGCCTAAACATTGGAGATCCCCCAGAAATGACACCATTTTGGAAACTAGACCCCCAAAGGAACTAATCTAGATGTGTGGTGAGGACTTTGAACCCCCAAGTGCTTCACAGAAGTTTATAACGCAGAGCCATGAAAATAAAAAAAATAAATTATTTTCTCAAAAATGATCTTTTAGCCTGCAATTTTTTATTTTCCCAAGGGTAACAGGAGAAATTTGACCCCAAAAGTTGTTGTCCAGTTTCTCCTGAGTACGCTGATACCCCATATGTGGGGGTAAATCACTGTTTGGGCACATGCCGGGGCTCGGAAGTGAAGTAGTGACGTTTTGAAATGCAGACTTTGATGGAATGCTCTGTGGGCGTCACGTTGCGTTTGCAGAGCCCCTGATGTGGCTTAACAGTAGAAACCCCCCACAAGTGACCGCATTTTGGAAACTAGACCCCGAAAGGAACTTATCTAGATGTGTGGTGAGCACTTTGAACCCCCAAGCGCTTCATAGAAGTTTATAATGCAGAGCCGTGAAAATAATAAATACGTTTTCTTTCCTCAAAAATAATTATTTAGCCCATAATTTTTTAATTTTCCCAAGGGTAACAGGAGAAATTTGACCCCAATATTTGTTGTCCAGTTTCTCCTGAGTACGGTGATACCCCATATGTGGGGGTAAACTACTGTTTGGGCACATGCCGGGGCTTGGAATTGAAGTAGTGACGTTTTGAAATGCAGACTTTGATGGAATGCTCTGCGGGCGTCACGTTGCGTTTGCAGAGCCCCTGATGTGCCTAAACAGTAGAAACCCCCCACAAGTGACCCCATTTTGGAAACTAGACCCCGAAAGGAACTTATCTAGATGTGTGGTGAGCACTTTGAACCCCCAAGTGCTTCATAGAAGTTTATAATGCAGAGCCGTGAAAATAATAAATACGTTTTCTTTCCTCAAAAATAATTATTTAGCCCAGAATTTTTTATTTTCCCAAGGGTTACAGGAGAAATTGGACCCCAAAAGTTGTTGTCCAGTTTCTCCTGAGTACGCTGATACCCCATGAGTGGGGATAAACCACTGTTTGGGCACACGTCGGGGCTCAGAAGGGAAGTAGTGACTTTTGAAATGCAGACTTTGATGGAATGGTCTGCGGGTGTCACGTTGCGTTTGCAGAGCCCCTGGTGTGCCTAAACAGTAGAAACCCCCACAAGTGACCCCATTTTAGAAACTAGACCCCCCAAGGAACTTATCTAGATATGTGGTGAGCACTTTGAACCCCCAAGTGCTTCACAGACGTTTACAACGCAGAGCCGTGAAAATAAAAAATAATTTTTCTTTCCTCAAAAATTATGTTTTAGCAAGCATTTTTTTTGATTCACAAGGGTAACAGGAGAAATTGGACCCCAGTAATTGTTGCGCAGTTTGTCCTGAGTATGCTGGTATCCCATATGTGGGGGTAAACCACTGTTTGGGCACACGTCAGGGCTCGGAAGTGAGGGAGCACCATTTGACTTTTTGAATACGAGATTGGCTGGAATCAATGGTGGCGCCATGTTGCGTTTGGAGACCCCTGATGTGCCTAAACAGTGGTAACCCCTCAATTCTAACTCCAACACTAACCCCCCCACACCCCTAACCCTAATCCCAACTGTAGCCATAACCCTAATCACAACCCTAACCACAACCCTAATTCCAACCCTAACCCTAAGGCTATGTGCCCACGTTGCGGATTCGTGTGAGATATTTCCGCACCATTTTTGAAAAATGCGCGGGTAAAAGGCACTGCGTTTTACCTGCGGATTTTCCGCGGATTTCCAGTGTTTTTTGTGCGG